>NC_059356.1:49499533-49561183 GCF_019703515.2 Myxocyprinus asiaticus | reverse complement strand
GCCTGCCTTTGACTTCTATCTGAATACATGAGGCCCAACAAAATCGTTCCACCAGGCCATCCGTTTGAGGATGGTACACGTTGGTGCGAATTGATTTAATACTCAACAATTCATACAGCTCGCGTAATGTCCGTGACATAAACGTTGTGCCCTGCTCGGTGAGGATTTTTTTCGGAATCCCCACCCGGGAGATTATTTTGAAGAGTGCCTCCGCAACACTGCATGCTGAGATGTTGCGAAGAGGCATTGCTTCCGGATATTGCGTTGTATATTCCACTAGGACCAATACAAAGTGATATCCGTGTGCTGACCATTCTAATGGCCCAACGAGGTCCATTCCAATTCTCTCAAAGGGGACCTCAGTCAATGGAAGAGGGCGCAATGGCGCTTTTGGGGTGGCCGGTGGGTTAACCAGCTGGCATTCGCGGCATGTCGCACACCACCTGCGTACATCGCCGCCAATGCCCGGCCAATAGAAACGGGCTATTAGACCATTCAGTGTTTTCCTTTCTCATAAGTGACCCACCATGGGATTATAATGAGCCACCTGGAATACCATTTCCCGACGGCTCCGTGGGAGCAAAAGTTGGGTTGCATCTTTTTTAGTCTGAGCGTCCTGTGTCACTCTATGCAACCGCTCATTTATAATTGCAAAATAGGGGTATGAAAGGGCGATATCCGGCTGGAGTCTTTGACCATCGATGACTCTCACTTGGTCGAAGGCGTGTTTGAGGGTTTCGTCTCGCAACTACTCCAAAGGGAAATCTCCCTCAGGGAATTCCCTGAGAAGGGGAGGGGCTGCAGCCTCTCCCCCTCTCTCGTCATTATGACGTGGAGCTGTCGAGGACTGCCCCGGCTCTGCTTCCCCTGCCAGAGCATCGCACATTGCACATCTCCCTAATTTAGTACAGGACCCATCCGCACAAATTCCCTTCAATAAATCTCTAAAGTCAGGCCAATCCATCCCCAAAATCAGCGGATGGGTGAGGCGGGAACTAACCGCGGCCTCCACTCTATGCTTTTTCCCCTGGAATTTAATCGTCAGAGTCACCACAGGATACTTTTGAATATCCCCGTGCACACACTTCACCCTCACCATTTTAGCTGTGCCCAAAGCCTTGGGTTGAACCAAGCGTTGGTGGATAGTGGTTTGATTACACCCGGTGTCCACCAACACTTGGTGAGTACCCCCCTTGACACTTACCGGTATCCGGTACGCTCCGGCCTGGTCGGGGGCAGCCTGCGGGAGGTCGGAGACCCGCACCACCATCCCCAGCTCCATCAGAGGGCACTGATCCCAGAAGTGGTCCGGGTCCCAGCACCTCCAGCAGGCTGGCCCAGGCGCCACGCCCGCACTTGCATCGGCAGGCGCCTTCACCTGAGAGGGTGAGCGGTGGGGCATCGGGGTAGGGGGAGGTGTCGCCTCCCACGCCCGGGGAGCTGGTCTTGGTGGCTGAAGTCCTCCTCGCCTGTGTGGGGCAGGAACAGGCCCTGGGGAGAGAGCAGAAAGAGAGGAGAGAGGGGAGAGGGATGAGACAGCGGAAAACACAGGGGGAGGGGAGAGAGAGTAGGAGGGCTCTTCCGCCCTCGGGATCGCCGCCATGTGGTCCTCTGCAAGCTGGACGGCTTCCTCCAGCGACGCCGGACGGTGGCACTGGACCCACTCCGCCGTCCCTTTTGGCAGTCGATGTATTAATTGTTCCAGTACCACCTGGTCGATGATCCCGTCAACGCTGCGGTCCCCCGCTAGCAGCCATCTTTGGCAGGTGTCGGGGAGCCGTTGGAAAAAGGCAAACGGGCGGTCGGAGTTCTCCAGCTTCAGGCTCCAGAAGAGTTGATGATTCTCTTCCGGACTCCGACCAACCCATCGAAAGATGGCTTCTTCAAGTCACCGTAAGCCAGGAGGCTTGTCACCGGCAGTTTTTGAGCCACGAGCTGGGCTTCCCCGGACAACAGCGGGATAAGTCGGGCCGCCCACTGGCCGAGCGGCCAGCCTCAGATCTCGGCGATACGCTCAAACAAATCCAGGAACGCCTCGGGGTCGTCCGCTGTCCCCATCTTCTGTAACGCAGGCGGGGGCAACGGCATATAAGTGTCCGGGGTCGCGGCTGGGGACGCCTCCTGGCTGAGGAGGTTCCGGATCGCCTGCCGGTCCTCTGCTGAGTGCACAGGAGCTCGACAAACCGGCGATCTTGATCTTGCCGGAGCTCAAGCAGTGTTTGCTGGTGGTTCCGATGTAGGCCAGCGAGGGCTTGGAGGATCTCCGCCAACTGGGAGGACTCTACAGGGCGACTTCCGTCCATCTTCAACCAAACCTTTCCCGGGTTTCGGCACCAGTGTAAGGGGGTTCAGTGCAAAGGAGGAGGCGAGTAGCGAGGTTTCCCGGTTCAGGTAGGTGTTTAATTTGTCCAGCTTGATGCTTACAGTTTTACAGGAAAATATTTACTTTAACATATAAACATCACAATAGCTTCTGTAGCAGTGTGGCCTTTCTTGTGCCAATCTCTCTCTCTACACGTCTACTGGCAGTGTGGCTCTTTTATGCCACTCTCCCCATGCTCACTGAAATTAGAGACAGGTGTTAGACATAATTTAGCTCATGTGTAAGCGCCCTTACCGCTTTCTCTCTCTCCGGAGAGATGCTTGACCACGCTCCCGCTGCCACAGTTCCTTTGTTGAAATAACATTTAAAAATGATTAAATATTAGATCACGTTACCTCAAAAGCAACTTTTAGAAATTACACACAATAATCTCATGGTCCATAAAAATTTTACGCATTGTAACAAACAGGTGTTTAGGAATGTGCAGTGGTAGTTTTTGTTGCTGTTTAGTGTTTTGGTGGAAAATAATTCAAAGGAGCCTTTTGCCCCATTGTAACCTAACTATACAGCTTTGTGCATGTATGTGAGTCCGTAACGCCTGTTTTACACCGCACGCCGAAGAAGAATGTCGCTGAAGGCTACGAATGTCATAGCCATCAGCTAGGGTCACGACAGGAGTTGGCAGGAGGGAGGAGAGGTGCATTTTTAATAAGCCTCTTTGGGCAGCGGTTGATGAGGCGCACCTGATGTAATTATAGCCTCATCACCGCTGCCATAAAAACGTAGAGCAAGCCTCTCCTCGGGAAGCCGGCTATTATGTCCTTGTGTGCACACACTGGCATCCTCGCAGGCCCAGGAACAGAGCGAGAAGGGTACATGTGTCGCCAGGGATGACAACACGAGTTGTCGGGCCGCCTTCCTCTCACACCAACCGCAGCCCTGGGAAGACAGACCGAAAAAGATGCCACTGCCCCTCGCTCCATGGAACCAAAGAGGGGAGCGCGTGTGGCTGCCGGACGCCGCTCATGCCCTGACACTTCCCCACCACAAGGATGCCAGATCCCCCTTTATTTTGGACACTTTTCCCCTGGACACTTTATTTTCCCATTTATGTTTTTTTTATGTTTATTATTATTTCCAATAAATGCTTCTCCGAGGTCTGACGCCACACCCACTGTGTCTGTCGTTGCTCACCTCGCCACATACTTTCATTCAGCACAAAAATAGACTCAACGGCGAAACTCCCGCTTCTCAGCTGCTGCTGCGCTACTTCTTCTGATGTAAATAGACTAATTTGCTTATATGTGCACCAAAAAACTATGCACTGCTTCTACTCTGCTTCGACATGCTGTGTAAAACAGGCAAAGGGTTCGTTGGTAGGTGTGCACCAAAAAGCTAAATAGATATAAAATCACTCTTATGCATTGCATAAAAGTGAGTGTGTATTTGTTCAGCTTTTTGGAGCATTGAGAGACTTGTAGGTGGAAAACTTGGCAGCTCTTAGCACCTTCTTGGAGGGATCATACTTGTGGGCAGTTGATTTTGCAATAAAGAAGAGAAGAAAGTGTGGTGTTATCTGACACAGATTACAATATGCGTAATGTTTGCCTTTCTGGCTCACGCAAAGAAATGAAAATGCTTCCGTTCATGCAGGAAGAAGCTTGCAAGAATACCTTTTCTTTTTGTTTGCTGTCTCATCCATTTTATCACGTTACTGTCTCGACGACGTTTGCGCGCCACTGCAAATGTCAACGTTCGGACGAAGGAGCATGAAGTAGTCTATGTAGCTACGTAACATTCTTCTTCTTGCAATTGTTGGCGCTTCAACAGCAAAATCGAACTGTGGCTTTCAAGCAGTTCACGGGACCTTTAATGCTGCCTTCACATGCTATCAGAATTATCGTAGATATGAGTTTTTTACTTGGAAATTGCACATGAACGCTCTCTCAAGTCATATTTACGACTGGGAAACTTGGAGATCATTTCCAAATTGGTTGAAGACGTAAACTTTCAACATGGAGGAGGAGAGGACAGGTTCAATACTGAATGTCCAATAGCACATGAAAGCAGCGAGACCTGTTTGATTTTGTTGTGTTGAAAACTTAAATATCTGTTATCATTTCAGCACCTCCTCCACTGTTGATGTTCCTGCTGATCCTCTCAGTGGGGCGATTTACTCAAGGGCAACAAGAAACATTGAAAACGATCCAAGTGGTGAATAATCCTAAATGTTCACCATGAATGATGACTGGAAAAGAAGACAATTTGCTGAAAATATCATGTTATTCAGTGATATAGTAACAGATGCACTGAAAAATATATTTTAACTGTATGTATTACTCTTTTTCATGTTGTGCCTCATTCCTACAGGAATTTAAGCATATGTCTGTCCTTGACTGAGCAGAGAGAAAAAAACAGTAAATATGTCTGAGCTGAGTCATTAAGTCCACAGACTCCACCCACACAGAGAACTGTTCCTGCTTTCATGTAAAAAACAAGGAAAGAAACTTCATGAAACATCGACATACAGGTATCTCATTTCTTTTAAAGACCCTCTTTATGTTTGCTCTATGAAATGTTAATATAAGATACAATACAAAAGATGAGTTTAGTTTAATAATAAAGGGTGATTAATACCTTTATAAGCTAAAACCTCAGTCAGTTTCACTTTCATCTTCTGTCACAGAACCATCTCAGTTTCAAAAATCTCTTGAGCATAAATATATAAGCATAAATATTTGCTTCAGTTAATGCTAATTGTTAAATGTAGCAAGTACAGTTGTACCATTTAAGAGATTTTGTGGAGCGTAAACAATATGAATTTAGAATTATTGCATAAATTTGACATGTAGAGGCAGAACAAAAGCTTTACATCATGTTGAACACACATTTCTTAAAGTGTTTTTTATTTCTTTGTGGAATCAAGGATCAGTGGACTTAATTACTCAGAAATACAGCAAGATTCAAATAAATACAATCAGCAGTTGAAGACTAAAGAGAGAGACGGAGAACAGGAGAAGAAAACAAAATATCATCATGTCTGACACTGAGAGCAAAGGTGAGATATAATCTACATCAATGTTCAGGAGGAGTATGTTCATGTTCAGTTTCCTAAAAGAAGAAGTACTCTTTTAAGTCTAGCTCTCGCGTTGGTGAGTCCTATTCAGAAACGATCACCCCTATGCCCTATTTCCTTTGAAGACAATTACCCCCACTGTGAGAGCTTCAGAGGGGTGAAAGGTGATACCGGTCAGTCAGAACTCACTTTTTTTAAGTGATTCTTATCAGACAATCTGTTTGGAATGACCCTACTTCATGGAATGTGCTCCCTTCGAAGTGCCCTGCGAAGGCTTGATCAGTGGCAGTTAGAACACAGCCAGACACGCTGAACGTTGGAAGGGGAGGGTCATTCGAAGAAGCATTTGATTGGACAGAAAGTCTGAAGTGCAGATTGAGTCATGAAAATGTTTGATCCGTATTGGAAGAGACAGAATGCAGATTTTAAATGCTTATATCTTCTGGAAATGAATTTTGTCAACTAGCAAATATCTCTATTAGACCTTAAAGTTAATAGATATAGACAAAAAGCAGCAAAACTTTCATTCTGATTTCACAGGATCTGTAAGTACCACATTTATTTAGTTCTTATCAGCAGCATCATTTTCAAGTAAGAGCAGGTAAAGAGACATTAGAAGGCCATATACTACATCTAAGAAAACGTCAACCATATTTTTTTACACCCATCGCTGCCTGAAAGAACTGTTCAAAACATTTATATTGATTTCTGTTTGTATTTGTAGCTGTGATGTTCCCCAGTGTAAAACTTTTGTTTTCTGCAGTGACTCCTGTCAAAAAGCCTACTGTTAGGAAAACACGGAGCAAAGGACTTCCCCCTTTAAGTAAGTCTTTGGATAGATGAACATGAAGTGATGAACAGTATATGGAAATTATGATCCGTTTATCACTTTCATAAGAGATGTGCCAAATTCAACCTCAAAGGCACTGGTGGATTGTTCATTTCCGTTGGTGATAATGGGATACATTGAAATTTGAAAGATCTTGGTGTCAGAATGTTATATATCACATGTGCTCTATGTTCCAGTGAGTGATTTGAGGATTGTTGTGCTGGGGACGAATGCTTCAGAAAACAGTCGAGTGGGAAACTTCCTGTTAGGAAGAGCAGCGTTTGAGACTGAAGAACCTCCAGATGTTGTAGAGAGAGTTGGAGGAAAACACATGACAGTCATCAACACTCCAAACATCTCACTCCATCAGATGACACAGAGAGTGAGAGAGTGTGTGTATCTGTCTGCTCCAGGACCTCATGTGATCCTTCTGGTACTGAAACATGATCAGTGTTCAAGAGAAGAGAAAGAGTGTGTGGAGATGCTGCTCAACTCTTTCTCTCACAGTGTTTTTCAACACACCATGATGATCACCACACAAGAGTCACACACTCAAGTCAATGACATTATACAGGAAATCATTGATAAATGCAACAACAGACACTTCAGACTGGAGAGAAACAGCACTCCTGCTCAACTGATAGAGAAATGTGAAGAGATTGTACACAGTAATGGAGGACAACATCTGATCTGTACTGAATATGAAAGTTCACAGTATTTCACAATGGAACAACAGGACAGAGAAAGAGGTGAGTGTGAACATATTTGTTTTAATTTTATTTATTTGTTATTATTATTATTTTTGTTTCACTATGCCATTTAAACTATTTGTTTCAATAGAGCTGTTCAGGTTTTAGTCCATAAACCAGGAAGAGAATTCACTATGGGATCCCTCAGGAATTTTCTATGTGTTTTTATAAAGGCAGTTTGGGATTTATTATTAAAATAAGGTCTGTGGTAAACATTACTTGACGATACTTAAAAATGTTGTTCTACAACATAAATTACACACACTCATTCCCCAAAAGCGAATTTTATAGGGGCTATGTTTTTAATAAGTTGTTAGATAAGAATGTTTGGGTTATGAATATGTGCAGTTTATGTTGTAGAAAAAAATGTCCAAGTATCGTCAAGTAATGTTTACCACAGACCTTATTTTACTCATAAATTGAAAAACCCCATTATTTTTATTTATTTATATATATTAATTTGTTTCTCCCTAATCTGGAATGCCCAATTCCCAGTGCGCTCCAAGTCCTCATGGTGGCGTAGTGACTCGCCGGGTGGCGGAGGACGAATCTCACGCATCTTATCATGTGGTTTATTGAACGCGTTATCGCGGAGACATAGCGTGTGTGGAGGCTTCACGCTATTCTCCGCGGCATCCACGCACAACTCACCTCGCGCCCTACCAAGAGCGAACCACATTATGGTGACCACGAGGAGGTTACCCCATGTGACTCTACCCTCCCTAGCAACTGGGCCAATTTGGTTGCTTAGGAGACCTGGCTGGAGTCACTCAGCACGCCCTGGATTCGAACTCGCGACTCCAGGGGTGGTAGTCAGCATCTTTACTCGCTGAGCTACCCAAGCCCCTGAATTTCTCATCAAAATAAAACAAACCAATATAAATCTGTTATTGTATTATGTAATAATGCTGTTAAGGTTATTCATGAAAGTTATTAAATGGTAATATATGTTTGCATGCACATGCACGTGCATTTTTTTCTATTTTTTTTCTGTGAAGACATAGGCTAGAAAAGTGGTTCTTAATCTTTTTATCTTGAAACTCCTTTTACTTGTCAAAGTCTATTCATGAATATAATGATGGATAAAAAAATAATATGATTATAATACAATTATTTTTTTTAAATGCGCATTCCCTGACATGCTGCAGGATTTTGCAACCACAAAAGACATGATACTTAAACATTTCGAGCGGTTTTCGTTTCTACACGTATATAGTTTTGGTGATCATTGACGCAGAGCTTTGCAGCCACTCAATATTCTCATTATAAAACGCATTATATGTGTTATGATGTTGCCGAAATTCCGTTAATTCTTAAGATCCAAAACTCACAAGCACTTGGCCACACGACAGTCAGCACACGTCAGAATATGTTTGGTGCATTTCATCCTGACGCACTTCTTCATAGAGGCTCTGGTTGGTAGAGTTTGGCTACAGTTGCCAGGGTGTCAAGTTCTTTGGATACTTTGGATTTTTTATGTTAATATTCTGCTTATATCATGTTCAGTTAGACGAGGATGCTAACATGTTGTCTTACTGGTATCGTGCATTTTATTGATCTTTGTCCGCCTTGAAGCATATTTCGCCGCGTCTCCATATTTGTTTTCTGAAAAATCATGCGCGTAGCACCATGTTTTTAAGACATCCATCATTTTGTCATGATTCAAACACTGTCCACCATTTTGACAGATTAAAAACCAGCAAGATACTCCGCTTAAACCATCTTTGCGTGGTAGCCTATGTTTTTACCTGCTCTTGGTCTCCGTGTGCGTGTGAAAGAGGAAGATAAGAGCACTCACACAACAGTCATGCAAGTAAAACAAGTCACTTTTAATGCTAAAATAACTAACACATCTCTTTTAAAAGTACATTGAATATGAGGCAATATGCATTAGGGAGTTTTTTCTAATGATAGGCTGCAATAAATTCATAAGCTTAGGTGTTAGATCAGCTACATCTGTGCACCCAAATAATTTTCCACATTTTGTCGCAGTAATTATTCGTTTGTACTGTACAGGTCTGCTTCAAGAACTTAACCTTGTGCAAACCCTGTAAACAGTGTAGAAAAAAGTGCAGTTGGGGTCAAATCAAACGATAGCGAGATTATGATGTTTGATGAGTCATTTAATTTATGATAACATGGATGGAAAGCTGTGTTGCAAATTTCAAAATATCGAGCTTTGGCTCGAATGGTTTTTCATTTTTTTGGTTTGCGATATATCGAAATTCGATATATTGTCCCATCCCTACTTACAGTACAACTTTAAAATAGGCTTAAGGTTTGGATAAGAGGTTAGACTTTTTGATAAGGTTTAGGTTTGAGTTAGGGGTTAAACTTGAAAAATCATGATATTGTTCATTGGTTCATTTTATTTTTCTCTATGGCATTAACATTTACATTTATTCATTTAGCAGGTGCTTTTATCCAAAGCGACTTTCAAGTGAGGAGAACAACCGAAGCGAATCATCTTAGGAAGGGCAGCAGTAAGAAAAGTGCTGTAGTTTCAAAATGATTTAAAGAAGTACTCATAGCAAGTAGGGTGAGAAACTGTGGTAGAAGAATAAAAAAAATCTATCCAAAGAAGAAAAGAGTGCACTAAAGGGATTGGGTCAAGTGCTCACGAAAGAGCTGTTTCTTTAGATGCTTTTTGAAGAATGTTAGAGAACCAGGTGAAAATTGGCAGGTCGTTCCACCAGCAAGGCACAGTTGAAGGGAAAGTCCGGGATATTGATTTTTTGCTTCTTTGAAATGGCACTACAAGGCGCCATTCACCCGTAGAATGCAAACGCAAACTTCTGGAGGGTGCTTAGGCCTGAAATAGTGAGTGTATATGGGGGGTGCAGAGCACCATAGGTGGTTCTGTAAACATTAATGCCTTGAACTTAACACAAGCAACCATTGGCAGCCAGTGCAGTTCGATGAAAAGAGGTGTGACATGTGCTCACTTGGGCTTGTTGAAGACCAATCATGCCGCTGCATTCTGGATCAATTGCAGAGGTTTGACTGTACATGCAGGAAGGCCTGCCAGAAGATCATTGGAGTAGTCCAGCCTGGATAGCACAAGAACCTGGATGAGGAGTTGTGTAGCATGCTTAGATAGGAAGGGCCTGATTTTCCTGAAGTTGTACAGAGCAAATCTGCATAATCGGACAGTCCTTGCAATGTGGTCCATGAAGTTCAACTTATCGTCAAAGACAACCCCAAGATTTCTGGCTGTCCTGGATGAAATTGTGCTGAACTGCTGGGCTCGCTGGAATCACAAGAAGTTCTGTTTTAGAGAAGTTGAGTTGGAGGTGATGTTATTTCATCCAAAACGGGATGTCTATAAGACAGGCTGAGATCCGTGTATCTACCGCAGGATCATCAGGCTGGAATGAAATTAAAAATCCTATGTTTTTGTATGAGCCAACTCTATATAATATACTCATTATATTAGTTATATGCTCATGCAGCTGTCTAGACCTGCTGGGTATTGTTGCCTGCTGCACCTCTGCCAGTGCCTTCAGTCCAGCTATGGGGTCATCAGCGGGGAGCCCCCCACCATAGATGTTTCACCCAATTAATCCTGGAACATCTCCTGGTGGTGGGGCAGTGGTCAGGGACGTCTCACTGCCACAACCCCGCCCCCCAAGCTGGACACTAGATACTTTGGATTGTTTCTCATTCTTGACCTCATATCAAGACATTCACCCTTCCCCCCATAGGTAGTTCTACAATACATCTAAGGCCTCTGCTATTCAGACATCTGCTGCCCATACTATCTTATAGTCATAGTGTGACATATCCCTTCACATACAACCATATTCACCAACCCGGTGGCTAAGGCTGTACTAGCCCCACTGGCGGCATTAATGTACACTCAGAACCTCCGGTTCCATATTGCATAACCTACCATCCTGACCATAGACGCCAAACCGGTGGCTAAGGCTGCGCTAGCCCTACTGACACGTTAATGCATGCTCAGTGCCCCCGGTTCCGTATGGCATAATCTCAGATTCGACCCCTACTCTCTCACTTCTGCACACACCACTTTTTGTCTTTCCTTCTTAACCACAGTCAGAAGCTCCCTTTCTTAGCTTCCTCTGCAATTTCCTTCAGATACTTCTTCAACGCTTATCCACTCATATCAATGTCTTTCAATAGGTGCTGCACTGATGTTCCCAAAAATCCTTGACACCCAAACTCCACAGGGTAAGTGGCCATCCTTCATCCATTTTCCATGTACTTGGCAGCCAAATCAGCATTTTATTTTTTTTTTTTTAGCTTTTTCTTCTCATAGGCTGCCTCCCACTTCCCATGGAACTATCATTACAATTTTCCTAACTGATGCCAACCATAACACTACATCTGGCCGTAAGGAGGTAATGGTGACCTCTGAAGGAACTTTCAGCTGCTTGCCAAGGTCAGCCTCCATTGTCCAATCACTTCTGGGTGCCAGGATTGATCAGGTTTCCCTCTGAGCCATGCCTTGGGCACTTCCATTTCTGACAAAATCAATGAACTGCCTCAGAGGATCATGGTGGCCTTTGTTTGCCTCTACACGTATTTAGGGTCTCTGCCAGCTTATGCAGGACCTGATCATGCCACCACCTGTACCGTCCTTGTGTCAAGGTGGTCTTGCATCCGGCTATCATATGCTTTAGATTTGCTCTTGGGGCCTCACACAGGTGACAACTCTCCTTTTTGTCGTACCACATAGACAGATTTCCAGAGCTGGGAAGGGTGTCATATTTGGATCTTATTAGAAAACATAGTCTGGCCTGGGGTACCTTCCACAGGTCAGCCCACCCTAAAGCGCTGTCATAAATACCCTTCCATACTGTCCATCACCCTTGCTGCTGCCGGCTGACTGCTCTAATCATGTACACTTACTCTTCCATTTTGGGTGCTTCTGTAACAACCATGGCTTTCCTCTGCTTTCTGGAAGCTGCTGACCACAGTATGGGAGCCACCCCCCATCCAAGGCCTGCTCTTCCTGATTGGGTTTTTCCAGCTATCTCTTGATGCTTCAATCTTGAAACTGCCCTGTTTACAACCTCCTCTGTCTTCCAAGCCTATGGCCTGTTTGGACCTGGGCTTGCACAGCTCTCACAACCTGGTCTATCGATTCCCTTAGCTCTAAGACCAGCCTGGTCTTTTCTTGCTTGTAGCCCAGAGTAATTGACTTTAATGCAATTGTAAGGCATTTCTTCCAAACAATGCTACATCAGAAAGACAATGCGGCAAGCCCAGACATTTCCTGATGTAACTTTTGGACTTGGTGTCTAACTTTGCCACTGCGGTAATTTCACACATTTTTTAAGGCCACATGAGGCGATGCAAATTGGTAATACACAGGGGTGGGTTTACAATTTCTGAGGCCCCAAGCAACCGACCAACCCGGGGCCCCATTTCGAAAGTGTGTGCTTAAAAAATAACATAAAATTGATTGTAAATCATCATTTTAAATTAATCCTATCAGCCGTTGTAGCCAAGTACATTGAACATGTTTACTGAAATGTAAAAATCTAGTTAAAGATACTTAATGCATGTTTTCCAGTTTTCCACAATGCAGTGATAAAAAACCAATATTTACCTATATATATTTATAAAAAACACTCTTTTTTTAATGAACAGGGTGTGCAAGACCTACTACTTCCTACTATTTTGGAATTCAGTTTTTATTTATTATTATTATAACCCAACAATGATTTATTGTTGTCCAGTTTGTCATTATAATTTGATACAGTATTATTATTATTATTACTTTGATGATTTTTTATATACAATAGTCATATATTTCTGTCTTATTTAATTTACTTTCACCTGGAGCTTATATTCTGATGCTGCAATGTATTGTTCACCATGTTGCAAAAGGCTGTATTTTTTATAAGCATCATAGGCAACATTCGTTACAGTTTTTTAACAATAGACATACAAGGCACAGTGGCCCCTCAGCTCACTTGAGCAGAAGGGAAAAAAAAAACGTTGTTTATCAAGCACTGAAACTTTGCATGGTGCGGAACAATCTGGAATAATGTTAAACATTGTAACAGTCACCTCTTTGCAACCTGAACTTGTTCAGAACATTAAGTCTTTATGACACCTGCACTAAAAACAATCCAGACCCAGCACAACTAATTAAACAGAACGCAGGTGTCTCGAGGTGCGTTTTTGAGACCTGAAGTTCTTTTTAACTACGTGAAAATGTGCCAGTCCTGTAAGACACTGAAGAAACAGTGAGACGCGGTGCAGCAGGTTATGGATCTTCGTCCAGCGTGTGTTTACAACAATGGAAAAAGAGAGCAGACATGAAAAAAAACACGTTCGGTATGAACGGCCCTTAATTCATTCGTTCACGCGTATCTGTGAGTAAGAGCGCTTGGGCGAAACAAGTTCGGATGGCCTGTATATTTTTTTTCATAAATTACAAACCCGAACTAAAAGTCCTACTTGAAAAACTGACCCAACCCAGCGGACCTCTAACATTAACCGCTCTGAGAGCACTGACAACAGCGTATTCGCGCATGTACCCAGAATATCATGTCACCCCTAAAGCAGTTTTTGCAGAGCTTTCCTACCAGGGCAGGTCCGGGGCCCGATGCAGTTGCGTGGTTTACTTGGTGGTTAAAACCGCTACTGGTAACACCAGACCTTGAACTTGCCTGGGAGACGACAATGGTCTATCTTATCCAGGCCCTCTTTCAGCTGCTTCATAACCAACCCTGCCATTTGTTTAGACAGATCTGCTGTGTATTCTCTCCCTAAACTTCTAATTGGTTGCTCTCCCAGCACTGGGATTTTTTCCCCCATGCACTACGTGAATTGAATCGGCTTAATCTTCATACTGGTGCACGCCAATAGCTCTTCCAGCCTTTTTGAGAGTCTGTTTGTACATGCAGCCATATGGAGGATGCTTGTGACATCATCCATATAGTGCCACAGAGCTGGCATTCTCACTCCAGACTGTGCATAGATTCCTCTAACAATCTTTCTTGCACCAGTTAGGATCATCTCAAATGCAGCTGTTAGCAGGACGGGAGAGATTGAACATCCCATTGCTATTGCTTTTTCCAGTTCCTGCCAACCAGCTGTGTAATCCTGTGTTGAATGTCATATCTTCAGGTCCCCATAGTAACTGTCTACCATGCTCCAAACACACTCTGGTACATGGAAAAACTCTAGTGCATAGCTGACTTGCTGGTGTGTAACAGATCCATAGGCATTTGCCAGATCCAGCCAGACTACATGAAGGTCTTTCTTGTCTCTCTTGGCAGACTGCATCTGCTCCCATATTACAGATGCATGCTCTTCACACCCAGAAAAACCCGGTATGCCTGAGTGGCAAGCAGGGTGGGCCGAGTGGCATCTGGAAGATAAGTGGTGAATGAGTTCCACCTGTGTGCCACACCGGTCTCTCGTTCCAATGAGGGGCGGCGGGAGTATTTAAAGGGAGGAGACAGCGGCAGATGAGAGAAAGAGATGCACGATGCCTGTCTGTGTGTGCCTCTTTATGTTCATACATAGCTGGCTGAAAAGCAGTGCTTGTTTTCCATCAAAAAGAAAATCTTTCCTTCCACATTCAGTAATGCAATACTCCTTAACTGATTAATGTTGGTGGATTCCTATTCCCTGGGTATAAAAATGGCCACTGCTCTTCACCACTCAACTGGAATTCAACTGGGTTTCTTTCAGACAATTCTCAGAAGTCTCCATAACAGTTTGAGAACTGTAGGGCACTTCTTATACAGCCTATATGGTATCCCAATCGGACCCGGGGCTGAGGTTGCCCTGGCTCTTTCTACCACCTTCTTGATCTCACTCAACTTAGGTTGAACATCCAATTCAACTACTGGCTCAGCTGGCCGTGAACATATCCAGGAGAGCAGAGTGGGCTGTGTTTATGGGGATCACCAAGTTGCAGTTTCATGTGTTCTTCTAGTTCTTCCTTAGCCATCACCAGCTTTCCACTTCTCTTCTCTTCCAACAGATTTCTGGCAACCTTAAACGGATCCTTGATGAACTTCACCCTTTCATGCTCCTTCCTCCTCTGCTTTTGAATTATCTCTGCCCTTCTCAATACTGCTAGTCTAGCTCTTATTCCATTCCACAAAATCTTCAAGCCCTCCTTCTTATGTTCCTCTGCCCTCCTCTATGCCTTGCGAAACTGCATTCGCTCTTTCACCAGCTGGAGTATTTCCTTCTCTCTCCTACCGATTATTCTGGGACAACTCTTGCTTACTACAACTCATTCATAAACAATGCCACTAAACATGTTAAGCTTTTTATATTATATTATAAAATAATATATTTAATATAGTCATAATATTATTGTGACTTGCCATGAAACCGGGTTGTTTTTGTCCATTTTTTCTCTAGTACTCTCTTGTTGTTCTTCTGCCTGTAGGTATCTTAAACACAATACATTTTCATTTCAATAGAAATATTTTTTGTCTTGTTTTAGGCTTAGGAGAAAACACAGATTATGCGAGGATTGTACTGCTGGGAAAAACTGGAGTTGGGAAGAGTTCAACAGGAAACACAATCTTAGGAAAAGAAGCAGAAGAGATGAAGAGAGAAAGAGAGAAACTTAAAAATGAAATTGAGCAGATGATGAGAGAAAAAGAGAAAGTTCAATTAGAAAAAGAAAATCTTCAGACCAAATACGACACAGAAATAGACAAACTGATGAACAGTATGGAGAATGAAAGACAGCAACATGAGAAAGAGATGAAGACAAGAGAAGAACAATATAAAACAGAAATGAAAAGAGAACGAGAGGAATGGGAGAGACAGAAACACGATGAAAAGCAGAGAAGAGAAGATGAGAAAAGGATGGAAGACAAAAAACAAGTTTGTGATGAACAGAATCAGAGACATAGTAGTGAAATGGAGGGAATTATGAGAGAGAAAGAGAGAATAGAAGAAAATAAACAAAAACAACAAGAACAAGTGGAGAAAAATGAACTGCAAGTGCAAGAAGAGAGAAACATGAGAGAAGAGCAACAAAAGACTTCTGAAGAAAAGCTGAATCTTGCTGAAGAACAGAGAAAAGTTGAACTAGAGAGAAAACAAGTAAAGTGGAGAGAGGAGATGAAGAAGATCTGGACTGAAAAACGTACTTCAGTGAAGGTGAGTTTTAGCCTTTCATGGTTGTTGTTGTTCGTTGTAGTACTTTGAATTAGTAGTTATAATAATAGATTAACCCTCTAACCACACCACCACTTAGGCCACGCCCACACTAATGCATTTTAGTTTGAAAACGCATCTTTTTATCTTCATTTTGACCTTTCATCCACACGGAGACAGCGCTTTTTTGTGAAGTAAAAACAGAGCTTTTTGAAAAAGCACAGTGAATAAATTTAGAATCACTGTCTTTGTGTTGTAGTGTGAACTGGGAAAATGGGGGAAACAGACACGTTTGAAAACAATGACGCGTTTGTTGTCATCTGACACAGTCATGTGATCCATTCAACCCAAAACAATCAAGATGGCGGCCCAAGTTGTGCCTGCGATCCGCTGTGATAATGTTGTTAAAGATAAATGTTACTTTGTACAATCTTCACATTGCATTCCTTGTAAAGGGAACTGAAGTTTACTCGGAATTGCTTTCCAACAGCGGAACACGAGGATAATCGCATTTCAGACCGTGCATGGAATTTTTCACATATGCAGTGGGGGGATTTAAGCATCTTCAGTGTTTGTTTTAGTGTGTTTCAGTGTGAACGGCCAACATTTGGAAAACGCCAGTGTGGATGGAGAGTGTTTTTAAAATGAAAATGCTGTTTTCAAATTTATCCGGATTAATGTGGACGTAGTCTAAAGAAATTAAAGACAACTGTTCTTTCTCAAGACTTTGAGTGCTTTGTGTTGTTAGCATTTCTTCAAGGTCACAGAATACACGAGACTAGATACAGAATACAGCAAGTGGACCTGGAGTCTTCGGAGTGCCATGCTGGAAATTGAGAACAAACTGCACAACAAAATAGAAAATGAAGCAATTCATGAGATTCAGGAAACAGATCTTCAAAGAGAACTAAATGAGAAAAGTGAAGAAGTGAAAAATGTAATGTCTGATTTCTTTGAGAAAGAAAAAGATAAAGAAATACTTATTCAGTGGAAAACTTCAAGAAAACATCAAGAAAACTTTGTGAGAGAAACAAGGAGGAAATTAAATGAGATTATTCAGCAGCGACACCTGAAGAAAAGGACTGATGCTCAGAGGACACATCATGGAAACACTCTCTTTGAAATAAGCAAAGAACTTGCCTTAAACCTCAAAGACAAAGCAAATGATGAAGAAACACTGAAGAAAGAGTTTGATTCCTTTTGGGAACATTGTGTGGATGAAATCATCAGAGACACTCCTCCAATCAAAGACATTGACATATTAAGAGATGTGAAACATCTCCTCAGTGATATCTATACAAGAACTCCTGTAGACCCCTGCAAGCAGAGCAGAGATGTTTTCTGTGTGCCAAGCTTATCAGATTATGTACGGTCAAAGAAGTACAATAGATGTACAAGAGGTTTTACAGATTCCAAAATACTTGTACGAGCTATAGATAAAGATTGGCTGTGTTTCACAGCTGAAACCCAAATAAGAATGTTAGTCAATGAAATTGCTCAGGAAACAGACAAAATGATCATGTCATTTAACATTGCAAAGATGGGCTACAACATCAGCTACATTCATGAGCTCACAGAATACATCAAGGCAAGATTAATAAAACATCAGGAAGGACCAGTGAACTATGTGTTCACAAATGAATTCTTCATCGTTTTGGTACTTTCCATCTGTAAAAGAGCAAACAAGACATTCACTGACCAGCACAAACTGTTCAGAGACGCCAATGATCCTGTAATATATTTTGAAAGGAAAAGAGAAGAGTACTACAGTGTTTTCCAGAAATGTTGTCATGGTTCAACATCAGCTGCTGTATTTGGTGAGATCATCTGTCAGAAACTGAAAGAGCCCATCGAACAGAGTGTCTACAAAAACACTGCGATAGATTTAGCAGATGAAATGAGGACAAACTGTCAATCACTGAATGGAAACAGATCAAAACTGGAGAAACACATCCTGAAGACACTGGCAGAAGAGGAGGATTTTGACAAATACATGAACTACATTCTTAATCCCAGAGATCACTTCAAGAGTTTCATCAGAGATGAAGTCAGTCAGTACATCACTGATAAGTTCAGTGTCAGTGTTCTGCCCAAGATGAAAGAGAACATGAAACTCCTGCAGCAGAAAATCATGAAAGCAGCTCATGAATCTACTGAACATGTTAAAGTGAACAGTGGAGATGTTGAAGCAGCTCATGAATCTACTGAACATGTTAAAGTGAACAGTGGAGATGTTGAAGCAGCTCATGAATCTACTGAACATGTTAAAGTGAACAGTGCAGATGATGAAGCAGCTCATGAATCTACTGAACATGTTAAAGTGAACAGTGGAGATGTTGATTTGTGGTTGAAGTGTTTCACACAGAAGCTCTCAGATGTGCTGATATTCTCTGAAAAAGACCTCAGTGGAGTGAGTCATGATGATGTTGATATCAAACTACTAGAAGATGTGATCAGAAAAGAACTTCCTTCAGTTATATCTGACATAAGAAGGAAATTCAGTGCAATAACTTTTCCAGTGAAGCTGAACTATAAGTACAGACCAGCTGAGATTCTGTTTGATCACTTCTGTCAGTGCTGTTGGGTTCGGTGTCCTTTCTGTGCAGTCGTCTGCACCAACACAATAGAAGGTCATGATGGAGATCACAGTGTTCCTTTACATAGAGTGGATGGAGTTAATGGCACATATTACAGTGGAACAACAAATCTTTCTTTTAACATCTGCACAACAGAAGTAGCAAGTGATCGATCTTTTTATCCCAGAGACTCAGGTAAATTCCTCTGGAGAGAATACAGAACAGCAGGAGAAGTTTTTGCTAACTGGAGCATCACTCCTGACCTCTCTGAACAGCCGTACTGGAAGTGGTTTATGTGCAGATTCCTGAAAGATCTGGAAGAATACTACAATAAAACATTCCAGGAGAATGGAAAGATCCCAGACAACTGGAGAAAATACTCAAAACAGGATGCCATTGACAGTTTAGATGAATACATGTAATGGAGAATATGAAACATGACACTCTCCTAGCTTCTTAATAAAGATAAAGTTTGAAATGAGTTTCTCACTTTAGTGACTCTGAACACATCTGTACATCAACAGAGAAGCATTTTACAGAGTAGACTAGTGAGAAAAAAAATATTACAATAATTATTGTAATGTACTTACAAGATGTATTTGATTAGCAGAGAATTCACTTATTGTTAAAATACATTGAAAACTCTGTGTAAGGATTACGCTGGTGACCACTAGGAGTCACCATGAATGTATTTTGTTCTCTCTGTGTCCTTTGATGCATTTTGGGTTTTGTAGTTCCTTTGCCTTGTCTTTGTTCATTGGTTCTTGTGCTTATTCGTGTCTGGTGCTCCTCGTTCCCTCCTTAATTCCCTGTGTATATAATCCCTGTGTTCCCCTGTTTTCATGGTCAGTTCTTGTCCATTTCTGGATGTGTCTAGTATGAGTTTCAGTTCTTGTGTTGGCTTTTGTATTTTGCTCACTCTATAATAAACTGCACTTGGATCCACAACTTCGGTCTCCGAGACTCCACTATGTTACAGTTTGCCAAATGCAATAAATAAATAAATAGAGGTGGCTCCTCTGCCTCATATTCGTAGAAATTAACCCTGTGAAGTGAATGTATTTAGTGCTGTATAAATAACACATGCCCAAATGTCAACACTCAGATGCATAACTGTCTCCAAAATCTTTTGTCCAGAGTCTCGTGTGCTTTTACAATGCAAAAATAAAACGTCATACTGGAAATATCCCTAAATGTCTTTTCTAACTTCACACTTGATGACCAGTCAATCACAACTTTACATTTATAGCTTTATGATTTCAAACATTTTGACATTAGGTATTAAAATAGAAACAAGCATATTGAACATTGGTCTCTAGATATGACTTGAGTCCCTCCTTCAATGTAGCTCTATGGGATTTGTTTTACTGTTTTATCATCTGCCAGGTGAAAGTAGTAAGTCTGATCTCTCAGAATAGCAGCTGCACAACGTGGTGCAATCATTTTCTTTAAGCCTTTTTGAAGATGTGTGTCTCAAGCGAAGCAGAATTGAAACAGAATACTAACTAAAATTCAGTCTCTGTAATACGCAATTTTTATTCCATACTGTAAACAAATCCAATGATCAGTTGGATTTTATAAACAGGGAAAAGTTTTATGAACTACAATTACATAACAGACTTCCTCATCCATCTCATATCCAAGCCTGTGAAATATTGCATGCAGATCGAGTCGAGGAAAACAAAATACTCTTTCCTGTCTAACAGATGTAACGTTTTACCTCTGAATGAACATTATGCACACTCTGGAGACTCCCAATTCTCTACGGACATTAAAACCATATAAAATTAGACAGAAGTATAATTCAATATTTTATCTAATTATATTTCAGCATGAGTTCTGATTAAATATTTCCAAAACACTTAAATGTTCAGTCGGATCACGTTCTTAAAGACGGTTCAGGTTGAGTGATGGTTGAGTAATGAACTGGCCATGGAGACTGTTAGGATCCATGTGCTGGAAGTTTATTAGAACACAAGCAAACAATCCAAACCGGCAGGCAAATAGAGAGTCGTTATGCAGGAGGTATAATCCAATAAACCAAAAAGACAGTCCACACAGCAAAAAAAAAAAAAAAAAAAAAAAAAAATCCAGGAATCAGGCAAAGATCATAAACAAACAATCAGCAATGGCAAAGGAAAAATGCTGGGTAAGTCAGGGTAAGCTGGCAATCGGACAGTGAAAACAGCATGGTATTTATATAGTACAGACAGGAAGTAACCAATGAAGAAACAGTACAGAGTTAGTATTCGGGAGAGGGCTCCCTCTGGTGGTTGTTAGGAGGGGTAACAACCTTGGATGTTTAAGACCCCCCCACCACAAACAACTCCTGGTGTTCTTCTGCTGGGACATCCCCTTGGTCATGGTGCTTGACGATCAGGACGGGCATGATGAAATTCTTGGATCAGGGACAGGTCCAATATGTCCTTGGCAGCTACCCATGATCTCTCCTCTGGTCCGTAACCCTCCCAGTCCACCAAGTATTGCGTCTGGCTCCCTTGTCGTCTTGAGTCCATGATCTCTGACCATATACGCTGGGGCTCCATCTACCTCCAATGGAGGTGGAGGATCAGAATCAGTGGTTCCGGAGCCAGACGCCAGGTGGACGGGTTTCAGCAAGGACACATGGAAGGAAGGAGAGATACTGTAATTAGCAGGAAGCTCTAAACGGTAAGTAAATGGGTTTATTTGACAGATAATTCTGAAAGGACCCACATACCTTGGACTGAGCTTCCTGCAGGGTAGCTGCAAATTTGAGATCCCTTGTGGACAACCAGACCCTCTGTCCCGGCTGATAGTTGGGATGGGGATGCCTCCACCGGTCAGCCTGGAAATGTTGATCTGACAGCTCGCTGTAACCGGACATGTGCACTGTCCCACACCCTCTCGCTTCGCCTAATCCAATCGTCCACCGCTGGCACCGTAGAAGGTTCTGCTGACCAAAGGAACGTCGGGGGTTGGTAGCCCAGCACGCATTGGAAGGGGGTTAGACCCGTAGAAGTATGGGTGAGGGAGTTTTGTGCATATTCGGCCCAGGGCAGGAATTCGCTCCATTTCTCCTGTTCAAGGCTACAATAGCTTTGAAGGTATCTGCCAATCTCTTGATTCAGATGGTCCACTTGACCATTGGCCTGAGGGGGATAACCAGAGGGGAGACTCACATTAATGTCCAACTGTGGCAGGCCTTCTGCAAAAACTCATGATGTGAACTGTGGACCTCGATTGGACACAATGTCCTCTGGTAATCCATAGACCCTAAAGTCTTGGTGGAATAAAGCATTAGCAGTCTCCATGGCAGTGGGTAAACCCTTGAGACAGACAAGTCTACATGATTTGAAGAATTTAAAAAATAAATAAAAAAAGTCAATGATTACCAGAATGGTAGTCTATCCATGGGAGTTTGGCAGGTCTGTGACAAAGTCGATGGACAGGTGAGGCCATGGTCTTTTAGGTATGGGCAGTGGTTGAAGCAACCCCGTGGGCAGTTCTCTGGGGGTCTTGGATTGGGCACACACCTGGCAAGACTTCACATAATAAGTCACATCATGAATCACAGATGGCCACCAGAAGGAATTACATACCAGAGTGATTGTTCTTTGGATGCCAGGGTGTCCTGTGCTCAAGGAAGTGTCGACCCATTGGTGTAGAGCTTGGGGTACGTAGTGCTTGGTTGGGGGCCAGTACCAACAGGCACGTTATCCACAGTGGTGATGTTTAGGAAATAATTCAATGGTGGGTATGTCCAGTTCTTGTACAACCCCATGATTGAGATTAACAGCAACCCCAGAATCCACCAATGCTATAACACATCTTACATGATCACCAATGGAGATCTCAACAGGCAAGAGAAATAATATGCGAGTTGGGAGATTTAATGTTCATAGTACTCACGTGCTGCCTTGACTCAGGGAACCTTGATTTCTTGTGTGGGCATGCAGCATTGAGATGACTTGGTGAACCACAGTAAAAGCAAAGGTTTTTGTTGCGTCGTCGTTCCTCCATGGAAACATGAGTGCTTGGGTTCGGGTGATACAGTGGATGTCTGAGCCTGTACTGAGACTGTAGAATCTGGGGTGAAACAACTGAGGCCGTGAAGCATTCTGAAGGAGGTTACCAATCTTGACGGCCTAGTGATATTCAGAAAGATTCATACCTTCACCCTTGCAGGTTAGTTCCGTCCTGAGTTTCAGGTTTAGCCCCTCACAGAAAACAGTCTTCAGAGTGACATCATTCCACCCACTCTGAGCAGCTAGTGTCCGGAACAGAACTGCATAATCTGCTGCTGATCGATGACCCTGGCATAGATGAAGTAGCTGAACAGAGATATCCTGACCGCCCACTGGATACTCGAAGACTTTGTGGATTTGTTGGACAAAGTAATCAAATGAAACCAGGGTTTGAGTATCTTTATCCCAAACAGCGGCGGCCCAATCGAGAGCTTTGCTGGTAAGCGGTGACATCATAAAAGAACATTTCCTGGCATCTTGATGAAATGATTCAGGCTGATCTTTAAAAAATACCTTACATTGTCGTAAAAACCCCCGCCATTTTTCAGCAGAACCATCAAACTTATCAGGGAGAGCAAAGCTTACCGGGTTAGAATGGGGAGCTGGCAGTGAGTGAATGTATTGTCAAACATTCATTGGCAGCTCGTAGTTTGTTCAGCTGGTCTTGGTAACCCCTTAATACCTCGCACTGGTGCACGAATGCGGCCTGGAGCTGTGAAACTTCCGCTGGATCCATGTTAGGCAAAGTATTCTGTAATGAACTGGCCATGGAGACGGTGTAAGGATCCATGTGCTGGAAGTTTATTAGAACACAAGCAAACAATGCAAATCGGCAGGCAAATAGAGATAGTCGTTATGCAGGCGGTATAATCCAATAAACCAAAAAGACAGTCCAACAAGGCAAACAAAACAAAGGGGTATCCAAAAAGCAGAAAATCCAGGAATTAAGCAAAGGTCATAATAAATAAACAATCAGCAATGGAAAAACACTTGGTAAGACAGGGTAAGCTGGCAATATTTCACAATGTGACAGTGGAAACAGCATGGTATTTATATAGTTCAGACAGGAAGTAACCAATGAAGAAACGGTACAGAGTTAGTATTCAGGAGAGGGCTCCCTCTGGTGGTTGGTAGGAGGGGTAACAACCTCGGATGTTACAGGTTGAGCGTTTTATGACTTTAGTCTCAATGAATAGTGAACTAATGAATAATTAAACTAATAACTTGTATTTTTCCTTGGAGAACTGAAGAAAGTGTTGCTTTAATTTTTGACTTCAGTCTTACATCTCATGTTGAATCAGGTTAAAATTAAAGATTAAAACATCAACATTGTTCATTCTCATCAGGACTGACAGTAACTTTCACCAGGACAAACTCTGAAATACATCAGATAATTCACTCTGAACAACACTGAACTGACAACAATGAATGAAACATCTTCAGAGAGATCCAGTGACGATTGATGGAGATCTGAAGGTGTTTATCAGTTTAATTTATTTGGTTTTAATGTTCAAACTGTTGTTTCTGTGAGTTTTAGTTTTTCAATGCAATCCTCAGAATGCAGGACTGTTTGTGTGAAACTGTTGACAGTGTTGGGAAAGATACTCAAAAATGCAGCTAGCTAAGATACAAACTACTCAACCAAAAAATGAGTTCAGCTAAGCTAAAAGTTACACTTAAAAATCAAACTGCCATGACACAGTATACTACTATAACTGAATGAAAAGTTGCACTTCACTGAAAAAGAATATGAATGAATGAACATTTGTCACAATGCCAACATTATTGTGTTATTTTGTGTTTACTTTCTGTATTGCATGAATACATAAAACATTTTAATGTTGTTTCTACACTTTCAAACCACACAAAAACAGAAGGAAAAATAAATAAATAAAAAGTGATACTGCTGCACAGGGACGTGCACAGATATTTTGGAGGGCAGGTGCTCAAGCCCCCTGTGATGTCTATGTGTGCACGTGCCTGCAGTACAGTGGAAGTGAATGAGGCCAATCTGTAAATGCTAAAATACTCATTGTTTCATAAGTTAGACACAAGATGTAAACAATATGCATGTTAATGTGGCAAAGTGGCGAGGGGCAATACGGAAGTGGGACAGGTAAATTACTAGAAATACTGACTACGACACCCGGTTCCTATAAACGGGGAAAATTACTAACCCAATCAGAAAGGGCACACAGGTTTGCTGTTCCGAACAAAAGGGAGCAAGAAATGTGGATACCAAAAATATCTCTTTATTTTTTAACATTTGGATAGGCAACTAAAAAGAAGAGAAGATAGTGTGGTGTTATCTGACACAGATTACAATATGCGTAATGTTTGCCTTTCTGGCTCACGCAAAGAAATGAAAATGAAAATGCTTCCGTTCATGCAGGAAGAAGCTTGCAAGAATACCTTTTCTTTTTGTTTGCCGTCTCATCCATTTTATCACGTTACTGTCTCGACGACGTTTGCGCGCCACTGCAAATGTCAACGTTCGAGCGAAGGAGCATGAAGTAGTCTATGTAGCTACGTAACATTCTTCTTCTTGCAATTGTTGGCGCTTCAACAGCAAAATCGAACTGTGGCTTTCAAACAGTTCACGGGACCTTTAATGCTGCCTTCACATGCTATCAGAATTATCGTAGATATGAGTTTTCTACTTGGAAATTGCACATGAACGCTCTCTCAAGTCATATTTACGACTGGGATACTTGGAGATCATTTTGATACCCAAGTTTCCGAGTTGGTTGAAGACGTAAACTTTCAACATGGAGGAGGAGAGGACAGGTTCAATACTGAATGTCCAATAGCACATGAAAGCAGCATTACACACGAGACCTGTTTGATTTTGTTGTGTTGAAAACTTAAATATCTGTTATCATTTCAGCACCTCCTCCACTGCTGATGTTCCTGCTGATCCTCTCAGTGGGGCGATTTACTCAAGGGCAACAAGAAACATTGAAAACGAACCAAGTGGTGAATAATCCTAAATGTTCACCATGAATGATGACCGGAAAAGAAGACAATTTGCTGAAAATATCATGTTATTCAGTGATATAGTAACAGATGCACTGAAAAATATATTTTAACTGTATGTATTACTCTTTTTCATGTTGTGCCTCATTCCTACAGGAATTTAAGCATATGTCTGTCCTTGACTGAGCAGAGAGAAAAAAACAGTAAATATGTCTGAGCTGAGTCATTAAGTCCACAGACTCCACCCACACAGAGAACTGTTCCTGCTTTCATGTAAAAAACAAGGAAAGAAACTTCATGAAACATCGACATACAGGTATCTCATTTCTTTTAAAGACCCTCTTTATGTTTGCTCTATGAAATGTTAATATAAGATACAATACAAAAGATGAGTTTAGTTTAATAATAAAGGGTGATTAATACCTTTATAAGCTAAAACCTCAGTCAGTTTCACTTTCATCTTCTGTCACAGAACCATCTCAGTTTCAAAAATCTCTTGAGCATAAATATATAAGCATAAATATTTGCTTCAGTTAATGCTAATTGTTAAATGTAGCAAGTACAGTTGTACCATTTAAGAGATTTTGTGGAGCGTAAACAATATGAATTTAGAATTATTGCATAAATTTGACATGTAGAGGCAGAACAAAAGCTTTACATCATGTTGAACACACATTTCTTAAAGTGTTTTTTATTTCTTTATGGAATCAAGGATCAGTGGACTTAATTACTCAGAAATACAGCAAGATTCAAATAAATACAATCAGCAGTTGAAGACTAAAGAGAGAGACGGAGAACAGGAGAAGAAAACAAAATATCATCATGTCTGACACTGAGAGCAAAGGTGAGATATAATCTACATCAATGTTCAGGAGGAGTATGTTCATGTTCAGTTTCCTAAAAGAAAAAGTACTCTTTTAAGTCTAGCTCTCGCGTTGGTGAGTCCTATTCAGAAACGATCACCCCTATGCCCTATTTCCTTTGAAGACAATTACCCTCCACTGTGAGAGCTTCAGAGGGGTGAAAGGTGATACCGGTCAGTCAGAACTCACTTTTTTTAAGTGATTCTTATCAGACAATCTGTTTGGAATGACCCTACTTCATGGACTGTGCTCCCTTCGAAGTGCCCTGCGAAGGCTTGATCAGTGGCAGTTAGAACACAGCCAGACACGCTGAACGTTGGAAGGGGAGGGTCATTCGAAGAAGCATTTGATTGGACAGAAAGTCTGAAGTGCAGATTGAGTCATGAAAATGTTTGATCCGTATTGGAAGAGACAGAATGCAGATTTTAAATGCTTATATCTTCTGGAAATGAATTTTGTCAACTAGCAAATATCTCTATTAGACCTTAAAGTTAATAGATATAGACAAAAAGCAGCAAAACTTTCATTCTGATTTCACAGGATCTGTAAGTACCACATTTATTTAGTTCTTATCAGCAGCATCATTTTCAAATAAGAGCAGGTAAAGAGACATTAGAAGGCCATATACTACATCTAAGAAAACGTCAACCATATTTTTTTACACCCATCGCTGCCTGAAAGAACTGTTCAAAACATTTATATTGATTTCTGTTTGTATTTGTAGCTGTGATGTTCCCCAGTGTAAAACTTTTGTTTTCTGCAGTGACTCCTGTCAAAAAGCCTACTGTTAGGAAAACACGGAGCAAAGGACTTCCCCCTTTAAGTAAGTCTTTGGATAGATGAACATGAAGTGATGAACAGTATATGGAAATTATGATCCGTTTATCACTTTCATAAGAGATGTGCCAAATTCAACCTCAAAGGCACTGGTGGATTGTTAATTTCTGTTGGTGATAATGGGATACATTGAAATTTGAAAGATCTTGGTGTCAGAATGTTATATATCACATGTGCTCTATGTTCCAGTGAGTGATTTGAGGATTGTTGTGCTGGGGACGAATGCTTCAGAAAACAGTCGAGTGGGAAACTTCCTGTTAGGAAGAGCAGCGTTTGAGACTGAAGAACCTCCAGATGTTGTAGAGAGAGTTGGAGGAAAACACATGACAGTCATCAACACTCCAAACATCTCACTCCATCAGATGACACAGAGAGTGAGAGAGTGTGTGTATCTGTCTGCTCCAGGACCTCATGTGATCCTTCTGGTACTGAAACATGATCAGTGTTCAAGAGAAGAGAAAGAGTGTGTGGAGATGCTGCTCAACTCTTTCTCTCACAGTGTTTTTCAACACACCATGATGATCACCACACAAGAGTCACACACTCAAGTCAATGACATTATACAGGAAATCATTGATAAATGCAACAACAGACACTTCAGACTGGAGAGAAACAGCACTCCTGCTCAACTGATAGAGAAATGTGAAGAGATTGTACACAGTAATGGAGGACAACATCTGATCTGTACTGAATATGAAAGTTCACAGTATTTCACAATGGAACAACAGGACAGAGAAAGAGGTGAGTGTGAACATATTTGTTTTAATTTTATTTATTTGTTATTATTATTATTTTTGTTTCACTATGCCATTTAAACTATTTGTTTCAATAGAGCTGTTCAGGTTTTAGTCCATAAACCAGGAAGAGAATTCACTATGGGATCCCTCAGGAATTTTCTATGTGTTTTTATAAAGGCAGTTTGGGATTTATTATTAAAATAAGGTCTGTGGTAAACATTACTTGACGATACTTAAAAATGTTGTTCTACAACATAAATTACACACACTCATTCCCCAAAAGCGAATTTTATAGGGGCTATGTTTTTAATAAGTTGTTAGATAAGAATGTTTGGGTTATGAATATGTGCAGTTTATGTTGTAGAAAAAAATGTCCAAGTATCGTCAAGTAATGTTTACCACAGATCTTATTTTAAAAACCCCATTATTAGTCCCCCGGGTTCGCCTAAAAATTGACGTCATGGCTGAACAACTCTATAGCAACACTTACTGTACAGTTAGGGATGGGACGATATGGTTATCTCATAATTCGGTTCGATATACGAAATGAGGTTCACAATTCGATATAATTTTGATTTGATATAATAAATGACAAAGTGACATTTTTCAACAAACAAAAAGAAAAATGTTTGAGCAAAATGCACATAATAATTTCTCATCAAAATAAAACAAAACAATATAAATCTGTTATTGTATAATGCAATAATGCTGTTAAGGTTATTCATGAAAGTTATTGAATGGTAATATGTGTTTGCATGCACATGCAGTTTCTATGAAGACATAAACTAGAACACTGGTTCCTAATCTTTTTACCTTGAAACTCCTTTTACTTGTCAAAGTCTATTCATGAGTATAATGATGGATAAAAATAATATGATTATAATACAATGACTTTTTAAAATGCACATTCCCTGACATGCTGCAGGATTTTGCAACCACAAAAGACATGATACTTAAATATTTAGAGCGGTTGACAGTTCTACAGGTATATTGTTATATAGGCAATATGGTGATTACTGACGCAGAGTTTTGCAGCCGCATAATATTCTTATTATAAAGGTTAAACATGCCAACAAAGTGTGCAAGTTTTAAGAGGCTTTTGCAGAATTGCAGTGCGTAATGATGTCGCCGAAATTCCGTTCTTAAGATCCAAAACTCAAAAGCATTTGGCCATGCGACAGTCAGTGCACCTCCATTTAAAACAGAATATATTTGGTGCATTTCATCGTGACGTACTTCTTCAAAGAGGCTCTGGTTGGTAGAATTTTGCTATAGTTGCCATGGTGTCAAGGTCTTTGGATATTTTTCTGAGAATCATACATGTTAGCACCATGTTTTTAAGACGTCCATCATTTAATCATTATTCAAAACACTGTCCATCATTTTGACAGATTAAAAACCAGAAAGATACTCTGTTATTTACCATCTTTGAGTGGTCACTGTCACGACTACTATGTTGCTCGGAACTACACCCAAGAATTTCACACACTATTGCACTTGTGTATATGGTTGTGTGACAATAAAATTTATTTGATTTGTTTTGATTGATTTGGTAGCCTATGTCTCTGTGTGTGTGCGAAAGTGGAAGATCACACTATAGCCATGCAAGTAAAACAAGTAAATTTTAATGCTAAAATAACTAACACATCTCTTTTAAAAGTACTTTGAATATGAGGCAATATGCATTAGGGAGTTTTTTCTAATGATAGGCTGCAATAAGTTTATAAGTTTAGGTGTTAGATCAGCTGACATCTGCATCTGTGCAACCAAAAAATATTTTTACATTTGGACGCAGTAATTTTCGCTCGTACTGTACAGCTCTGCTTCAAGAACTTAACCTTGTGCAAACCCTGTAAAGAGTACAACTTTAAACTAGGCTTAAGTTTTGGATAAGAGGTGAGACTTTTTGGTAAGGTTTAGGTTTGAGTCCGGGACTCAAGATGGTGCAGAGTATGGCTGCTGCGTTGCGAGCTCCGACACAATATTGTAGTGTTTTGTTTGTTTTGTTTACTATTCTTATGTTTTTTGTCTTGGATGTTGTCTGCCTTATTGTCTGCGACAGACAAACACTTTTGGACATTGGTTCTGAAATTACACACTGTAAACCGGACTTCAAATTCCTCAAAGCCGACCCGCTGTTTACAAACACACCAGCGGAGCCCCTTGTCTGGGCTGCCCGGCTGCGGAAACTCTTTCATCAGAGTAAGACGTCGTGCAAATCGACCCCCGCTACCCAGTATTCTACTGGAAAATGTTCAGTCTCTGGACAACAAGCTCTGCGAGCTGAAAGCGCGGATCTCTTTCCAACGAGGGACTGCTGCATTATCTGCCTAACAGAAACTTGGATGTCTGCGGAGATTCCAGATTCAGCCATTGAACCCGCGGTGTTCTCCGTGCACCAAGCGGACAGAGCAAAAGACCTCTCAGGTAAAAGCAGAGGTGGTGGAGTATGTTTTATGATCAACAAATCCTGGTGTGATCAGAGGAATGTACATTCTATCAAGTCTTTCTGCTCTCCTGATCTGGAATTTCTCATGCTTCTGTGTCGACCATTCTGGCTACCGAGAGAATTCACAGCAGTCATTATCACTGCTGTGTACATCCCGCCACAAGCTGACACAGACCGGGCACTCAAGGAACTGTATGGGATTATAAGCAAGCGGGAAACCGCGCACCCTGAGGCCGTGTTCATTGTGACCGGGGACTTTAACAAAGCCAGTTTCAAATCAGTCGCACCAAAATACCACCAACACATTAGTTTTAACACACAAGGGGATCGGGTTTTGGACCATCGCCCACCATTTAGCAAATCGGACCACTCTTCCATTCTGCTTCTTCCCGCTTACAGGCAGAAACTGAAACAGGAAGCACCCACCCTCAGAACGATCCAGTGCTGGTCGAACCAATCAGACTCTACGCTACAAGACTGTTTTGATCACGTGGACTGGGAGATGTTCCGTCCGCCTCTGAAGACGACATTGAGCTTTACGCTGATAGCGTAACGTGTTTCATCAGAAAGTGCGTAGAGGACGTCGTTCCGACCAAAACAATACGGATCTATCCGAACCAGAAACCTTGAATTAATAGCAATGTTCGCGCGGCACTTAATGTGCGGACCTCTGCTTTTAATTCTGGGAATGCGGAGGAGCATAAACAAGCCAGTTATGCCCTCCGAAAAACTATCAGAGCAGCAAAACGTCAGTACAGGAACAAGATTGAAGGACAGTTCAACACCATCAACTCTAGAAGCATGTGGCAGGGAATTAACATCATCACGGACTTTAAAGGGAATAAAAACTCCGCCGTGAACACCGCTGCTTCTCTCCCGGATGAGCTAAATACATTTTATGCTCGTTTCGAGGGAAATAACATTGCCCTCGCGGAAAGAGCTCTCGCGGCCGAAGCTACAGAGGTTAGTTCACTCTCCGTCTCTGTAGCGGATGTAACCCGATCCTTCCGACGGGTGAATATCCGCAAAGCCACGGGTCCAGCAGCATTCCGGGCCGCATCATCAGAGCATGCGCGAACAAACTGGCTGGTGTTTTTACGGACATTTTCAACCTTTCCATCTTTTTGTCTGTAGTCCCCACATGCTTTAAAACATCCACCATTGTGCCTGTTCCAAAGCAACCAAAAATCACTTGCATAAATGACTGGCGTCCTGTTGCTCTGACACCCATCATCAGCAAATGCTTTGAGAGACTAATCAGAGATTACATCTGCTCTGTGCTGCCTACATCACTAGACCCATTGCAGTTTGCTTACTGCAACAACCGCTCCACTGATGATGCCATTGCATCTACAATACACACTGCTCTCTCCCACCTGGAAAAAAAGAACACTTATGTGAGAATGCTGTTTGTAGACTACAGCTCAGCATTCAACACCATAGTGCCCTCCAAGCATGATAAGAAACTCCGGGCTCTGGGCTTAAGCAGCTCACTGTGCAGCTGGATCCTGGACTTCCTGTCAAGCAGACGCCAGGTGGTTAGAATGGCAGCAACATCTCCTCATCACTGACCCTCAACACTGGAGCCCCGCAGGGAGCCCACTCCTGTATTCTCTGTACACACATGACTGTGTGGCAACACATAGCTCCAATGCCATCATTAAGTTTGCTGATGATACAACGGTGGTAGGTCTGATCACTGACAATGATGAAACAGCCTACAGAGAGGAGGTGCACACTCTGACACACTGGTGTCAGGAGCACAACCTCTCCCTCAACATCATTAAGACAAAGGAGCTTGTGGTGGACTTCAGGAGAAGAGATGGAGAACACAGTCCCATCACCATCAATGGAGCACCAGTGGAGAGAGTCAGCAGCTTCAAGTTCCTGGGTGTCCACATCACTGAGGAACTCACATGGTCCATCCACACTGAAGCCGTTGTGAAGAAGGTTCATCAGTGCCTCTTCTTCCTGAGACGGCTGAGGAAGTTTGGAATGAACCGCCACATCCTCACACGGTTCTACACCTGCACTGTAGAGAGCATCCTGACTGGCTGCATCTCCGCCTGGTACGGCAATAGCACCGCCCACAACCGCAAAGCCCTGCAAAGAGTGGTGCGAACTGCCAGACACATCATCGGAGGTGAGCTTCCCTCCTTCCAGGACATATATACCAGGCGGTGTGTGAAAAAAGCTCGGAGGATCATCAGAGACTCCAGCCACCCGAGTCATGGGCTGTTCTCACTGCTACCATCAGGCAGGTGGTATCGCAGCATCAGGACCCGCACCAGCCGACTACATGACAGCTTCTTCCCCCAAGCAATCAGACTTCTGAACTCTTGATCTCCCACGATCAATATACATCAGCACTGCACTTTATTAATCTTATATCTCACACCGGACTGTCATAAATTATATTATTATATATTATATTCTCTCTTAACAACACACTGGCAACTTACTATCAACCGACAGCCTGAATGTCAATACAGTACAATACAACCTACTGTACATTTTATATATACAATATATACTTTTTTTATTGTATAATGTGTATTCTATATTGTGTGTATTGTATACTGTACATTGAATGTTATTATTTGTATATTGTGTTATGTGTAATAATGTGTATATTAGATTTTAAATTGTGTTGTGTTAATCTGATGTTTATTGTAAATTGGTATATGTCTTTATCACTGTCATGACTACTATGTTGCTTGGAACTGCACCCAAGAATATCACACATTATTGCATTTGTGTATATGGTTGTGTGACAATAAAAGTGATTTGATATTGATTTTTTGCTTCTTTAAAATGGCACTGCAAGGCACCATTCACCCGCAGAACACAAACTTCTGGAGGAAGCTTAGGCCTAAAATAGTCAGTGTAGATGGGGGGTGCAGAGCCGGTGGTGGTTCTGTAAGCAAGGATCAATGCCTTGAACTTAACGCGAGCATCCATTGGCAGCCAATGCAGTTCAATGAAGAGAGGTGTGACGTACGCTCTCTTGGGCTCGTTGAAGACCAATCACACCGCTGCATTCTGGATCAGTTACAGAGGTTTGACTGTACATGCAGGAAGGCCTACCAGAAGGTCATTGCAGTAGTCCAGCCTGGATAGCACAAGAGCCTGGATGAGTATGTAGTTGTGCAGCATGCTTAGATAGGAAGGGCCTGACTTTCCTGATGTTGTACAGAGCAATTCTGCACAACCCCAAGATTTCTGGCTGTCCTGGATGGTGTGAACGTTTACGAGTCTAGTTGAATGGTGAAATTGTGCTGAACTGCTGGGCTCGCTGGAATCACATGAAGCTCTGTTTTAGAGAAGTTGAGTTGGAGGTGATGTTCTTTCATTCAACACGAGATGTCTATCAGGCAGGCTGAGATCTGTGTAGCTGCTGTAGGAACATCAGACTGGAATGAAAGTAAAAATCCTATGTTTCTGTATGAGCCGACTCTATATAGTATAGTCATTATATTAGTTATATGCTCATGTAGCTGTCTAGACCTGCTGGGTATTGTTGCCTGCTGCACCTCTGCCAGTGCCTTCAGTCCAGCTACAGGGTCATCAGCCGGGAGTCCCCCATCATAGATGTTTTGCCCAATTAATCCTGGAACTTCTCCTGGTGGTGGGGCAGTGGTCAGGGACATCTCACTGCCACAACCCCACCCCCCAAGCTGGACACTAGATACTTTGGATTGTCTCTCATTCTTGACTTCATATCAAGACATTCATCCTTTACGCGTCCTAACATGTAAATAAGGCTAAATGACTGACCCCCCCCACCCCCCATGGGTAGTTCTACAATACATCTAAGGCCTCTGCCATTCAGACATCTGCTGCCCATACTAACTTATAGCCATAGTGCGACATATCCCTTCACATAAAACCATTTGCACCAACCTGGTGGCTAAGGCTGTACTTAATCAGAGCCTCCGGTTCCATATTGCATAACCTACCATCCGATCATAGATGCCAACCCAGTGGCTCAGTACCCCCAGTTCTGTATGGCATAACCTCAGATTCGACCCCTACTCTCTCACTTCTGCATACCCCACTCTTTGTCTTTCCTTCTTAACCACAGTCAGAAGCTCCCTTTCTCAGCTTCCTCTGCATTTTCCATCAGATAATTCTTCAACACATCCACTTATATCAATGTCTTTCAATATGCACTGCACTGATGTTCCCAAAAATCCTTGACACCCAAACTCCACAGGGTAAGTGGCTGACCTCCATCCATTTTACATGCACTTGGCAGGATTTTTTTTTTTTTTTAGCTTTTACCTCTCATAGGCTGCCTCCCTCTTCCCATTATCATTACATCTTTCCTAAGTGATGCCAACCATAACACTATGTCCGGCCGTAAGGAAGTAATGGTGACCTCTGTAGGAAATTTCAGCTGCTTGCCAAGGTCAGCCTCCATTGTCCAATCACTTCTATGTGCCAGGATTGATCTGGCTTCCCTCTGAGCCATGCCTTGAGCACTTCCGGTTTTGAAAAAAATGGTGGCCTTTGTTTGCCTTTACACGTATCTAGGGTCTCTGCTAGCTTACGCAGGACATGATCATGCCACCACCTGTACCGTCCTTGTGCCAAGGCAGTTTTGCATCTGGCCAACATATGCATTAGATTTGCCCTTGGGGCCTCACACAGGGGACAACTCTCCTTTTTGTCATACCACAGAGACAAATTTCCAGGGCTGGGAAGGGTGTCATATTTGGATCTTATTAGAAAGCTTAGCCTGGCCTGAGGTACCTTCCACAGGTCAGCCCACCCTAAAGCTCCATCATAAATACCCTCCCATACTGTCCATCACCCTTGCTGCTGGCTGACTGCTCTAATCATGTACACTTACTCTTCCATTTTAGATACTTCTGTAATGACCATGGATTTCCTTTGCTTTCTGGAAGCTGCTGACCACAGTATGGGAGCCACCCCTCATCCAAGGCCTGCTCTTCCTGACTGGGTTTTCCAGCTATCTTTTGATGCTTCAATCTTGAAACTGCCTTGTTTACAACCTCCTCTACCTTCCAAGCCTGGCCTGTTTGGACCTGGGCTTGCACAGCTCTCACAGCCTGGTCTGTCAATTCCCTTAGCTCTAAGACCAGCCTGGTCTTTTCTTGCTTGTAGCCCAGAGTAATTGATTTTAATGGCAGTTGTAAGGCATTTCTTCCAAACAATGCTACATCAGAAAGACAATGCGGCAAGCCCAGACATTTCTTGATGTAACTTTTGGACTTGGTGTCCAACTTTGCCACTGCCGTTGCGGTTAATTCACACATTTTTAAAGGCCACATGAGGCGATGCAAATTGGTAACACCCAGGGGCAGGTTTATGATTTCTGTGGCCCCAAGCATCTGACCAACCCGGGGCCCCATTTCGAAAATGTGTGCTTAAAAACTAACATAAAATTGATTGTAAATCATCATTTTAAATTAATTAGTACTCTCTTGTTGTTCTTCTGCCTGTAGGTATCTTAAACACAATACATTTTAATTTCAATAGAAATATTTTTTGTTTTGTTTTAGGCTTAGAAGAAGACACAGATTATGTGAGGATTGTGCTGCTGGGAAAAACTGGAGTTGGGAAGAGTTCAACAGGAAACACAATCTTAGGAAAAGAAGCATTTATAGCAGAAGAATCTTCTGACTCAGTGACCAGTGAATGTCAGAGAGAAACAGCAGAAATCAATGGCAGACACATCACTGTGATTGATACTCCAGGACTGTTTGATACTGAACTCAGTCATGAAGAGATCCAGAGAGAAATCACTAACTGCACCTCAATGTCACTGCCTGGACCTCATGTGTTCATTATTGTGTTGAATATAGAACAACGTTTCACTCAAGATGAGGTAAAATCAGTGAAGATCATTCAGGAGATGTTTGGTGAAAACTCTTTAATGTACACCATGATACTCTTCACCAGAGGAGATTGTCTCAAGAAAAAAACCATTGAACAGTGTTTGGGAAAACCAGGATCTATCATTAGAAACCTGATTGAAGAGTGTGGAAACAGATTCCATGTGTTCAATAATAATGAGACTAGAGATCACACACAGGTTTCTGATCTACTGGAGAAAATAGACGCCATGGTGACAGCAAACGGAGGCAGTTACTACTCATGTAAGATGTTCAGACAGATGGAGAGAGATCTACAAGAAAAACTAATTAACATACTGATGGAGAAAGTCGAGAAACTGAACAGAGAGAGGGAACTCTTGACCAAACATGAACAAGAGATGAAAAGAGAACGAAAGAAACTTAAAAATGAAATTGAGCAGATGAGGAAAGAAAAAGAGAAAGCTAAAGCAGAAAAAGAAAATCACGACAAACAGATGAACAGTATGGAGAATGAAAGACAGCAACATGAGAAAGAGATGAAGACAAGAGAAGAACAATATAAAACAGAAATGAAAAGAGAACGAGAGGAATGGGAGAGACAGAAACACGATGAAAAGCAGAGAAGAGAAGATGAGAAAAGGATGGAAGACAAAAAACAAGTTTGTGATGAACAGAATCAGAGACATAGTAGTGAAATGGAGGGAATTATGAGAGAGAAAGAGAGAATAGAAGAAAATAAACAAAAACAACAAGAACAAGTGGAGAAAAATGAACTGCAAGTGCAAGAAGAGAGAAACATGAGAGAAGAGCAACAAAAGACTTCTGAAGAAAAGCTGAATCTTGCTGAAGAACAGAGAAAAGTTGAACTAGAGAGAAAACAAGTAAAGTGGAGAGAGGAGATGAAGAAGATCTGGACTGAAAAACGTACTTCAGTGAAGGTGAGTTTTAGCCTTTCATGGTTGTTGTTGTTCGTTGTAGTACTTTGAATTAGTAGTTATAATAATAGATTAACCCTCTAACCACACCACCACTTAGGCCACGCCCACACTAATGCATTTTAGTTTGAAAACGCATCTTTTTATCTTCATTTTGACCTTTCATCCACACGGAGACAGCGCTTTTTTGTGAAGTAAAAACAGAGCTTTTTGAAAAAGCACAGTGAATAAATTTAGAATCACTGTCTTTGTGTTGTAGTGTGAACTGGGAAAATGGGGGAAACAGACACGTTTGAAAACAATGACGCGTTTGTTGTCATCTGACACAGTCATGTGATCCATTCAACCCAAAACAATCAAGATGGCGGCCCAAGTTGTGCCTGCGATCCGCTGTGATAATGTTGTTAAAGATAAATGTTACTTTGTACAATCTTCACATTGCATTCCTTGTAAAGGGAACTGAAGTTTACTCGGAATTGCTTTCCAACAGCGGAACACGAGGATAATCGCATTTCAGACCGTGCATGGAATTTTTCACATATGCAGTGGGGGGATTTAAGCATCTTCAGTGTTTGTTTTAGTGTGTTTCAGTGTGAACAGCCAACATTCGGAAAACGCCAGTGTGGATGGAGAGTGTTTTTAAAATGAAAATGCTGTTTTCAAATTTATCCGGATTAATGTGGACGTAGTCTCAGACAATTACAGTGTTCAAGAAATTTGAGACAACTGTTCTTAATGCTTTGTGTTGTTTTCATTTTACCAAGGTCACAGCATCCAGGAGACTAGAGACAGAATACAGCAAGTGGACCTTCAGTCTTCGCAGTGCCATGCTGGAAATTGAGAACAAACTACACAACAAAATAGAAAATGAAACAATTCATGAGATTCAGGAAACAGATCTTGAAAGAGAACTAAATGAGAGAAGTGAAGAAATGAAAAATGTAATGTCTGATTTCTTTGAGAAAAACAAAGATAAAGAGATACTGATTCAATGGAAAAATTCATTTGAGATAAAAATCAAAGAGCTTCAAGAAAACATTGTGAGAGAAACAAAGAGGAAATTAAATGATATTCTTCAGCAGCGCGACATTAAGAAAGAGATTGGTGCTCAGAGGACACATCATGGAAACACTCTCTTTGAAATAAGCAAAGAACTTGCCTTAAAACTCAAAGACAAAGCAAATGATGAAGAAACACTGAAGAAAGAGTTTGATTCCTTTTGGAAACATTGTGTGGATGAAATCATCAGAGACACTCCTCCAATCAAAGACACTGACATATTAAGAGATGTGAAACATCTCCTCAGTGACATCTATAAGATTTCTCCTGTAGACCCCTGCAAGGAGAGCAGAGATGTTTTCTCTGTGCAGATTAATTCAGATTATGTACGGTCAAAGAAATACAATAGATGTACAGGAGGTTATATAAATTCCAACATACTTGTACCAGCTGTAGATAAATATTGGGAGTGTTTCATTTTGTCTAAAGAAGCTGAAACCCAAATAAGAACATTAGTCAATGAAATTGCTCAGGAAACAGACAAAATGATCATGTCATTTAACATTGCAAAGATGGGCTACAACATCAGCTACATTCATGAACTCACAGAATACATCAAGGCAAGATTAATAAAACATCAGGAAGGACCAGAGAGATATGTGTTCACAAATGAATTCTTCATGGATTTGGTGCTTTCTATCTGTAAAAGAGCAAACAAGACATTCACTGACCAGCACAAACTGTTCAGAGACGCCAATGATCCTGTAATATATTTTGAAAGGAAGAGAGAAGAGTACTACAGTGTTTTCCAGAAATGTTGTCAAGGTGCAACATCAGCTGTCATTTTTGGTGAGATCATCTGTCAGAAACTGAAAGAGCCCATCGAACAGAGTGTCTACAAAAACACTGCGATAGATTTAGCAGATGAAATGAGAACAAACTGTGAATCACTGAATGGAAACAGATCTAATCTGGAGAAACACATCCTGAAGACACTGGCAGAAGAGGAGGATTTTGACAAATACATGAACTACATTCAGAATCCCAAAGATCACTTCAAGAGTTTCATCAGAGATGAAGTCAGTCAGTACATCACTGATAAGTTCAGTGTCAGTGTTCTGCCCAAGATGATGAAGAACATGAAACTCCTGCAGCAGAAGATCATGGAAGCAGCTCATGAATCTACTGAACATGTTAAAGTGAACAGTGGAGATGATGAAGCAGCTCATGAATCTACTGAACATGTTAAAGTGAACAGTGCAGATGTTGAAGCAGCTCATGAATCTACTGAACATGTTAAAGTGAACAGTGCAGATGTTGATTTGTGGTTGAAGTGTTTCACACAGAAGCTCTCAGATGTGCTGATATTCTCTGCAAAAGACCTCAGTGGAGTGAGTCGTGATGATGTTGATATCAAAATCCTAGGAGATGTGATGAAAAAAGATCTTCCTTCTATAATGTCTGACATAAGCAGTAAATTCAGTACAGAAACTTTCACAGTGAAGCTGAACTATAAATACAGACCAGATGAGATTCTGTTTGATCACTTCTGTCAGTGCTGTTGGGTTCGGTGTCCTTTCTGTGCAGTCGTCTGCACCAACACAATAGAAGGTCATGATGGAGATCACAGTGTTCCTTTACATAGAGTGGATGGAGTTAATGGCACATATTACAGTGGAACAACAGATCTTTCTAACATCTGCACAGCAGAAGTAGCAAGTGATCGATCTTTTTATCCAAAAGGCCATTATCACTTAGTCCTCTGGAGAGAATACAGAACAGCAGGAGAAGTTTTTGCTAACTGGAGCATCACTCCTGACCTCTCTGAACAGCCGTACTGGAAGTGGTTTATGTGCAGATTCCTGAAAGATCTTGAGATATACTACAATAAAACATTCCAGGAGAATGGAAAGATCCCAGACAACTGGAGAAAATACTCAAAACAGGATGCTATTGACAGTTTAGATGAATACATGTAATGGAGAATATGAAACATGACACTCTCCTAGCTTCTTTATAAAGATAAAGTTTGAAATGAGTTTCTCACTTTAGTGACTCTGAACACATCTGTACATCAACAGAGAAGCATTTTACAGAGTAGACTAGTGAGAAAAAAAATATTACAATAATTATTGTAATGTACTTACAAGATGTATTTGATTAGCAGAGAATTCACTTATTGTTAAAATACATTGAAAACTCTGTGTAAGGATTACGCTGGTGACCACTAGGAGTCACCATGAATGTATTTTGTTCTCTCTGTGTCCTTTGATGCATTTTGGGTTTTGTAGTTCCTTTGCCTTGTCTTTGTTCATTGGTTCTTGTGCTTATTCGTGTCTGGTGCTCCTCGTTCCCTCCTTAATTCCCTGTGTATATAATCCCTGTGTTCCCCTGTTTTCATGGTCAGTTCTTGTCCATTTCTGGATGTGTCTAGTATGAGTTTCAGTTCTTGTGTTGGCTTTGTTTTGTATTTTGCTCACTCTATAATAAACTGCACTTGGATCCACAACTTCGGTCTCCGAGACTCCACTATGTTACAGTTTGCCAAATGCAATAAATAAATAAATAGAGGTGGCTCCTCTGCCTCATATTCGTGGAAATTAACCCTGTGAAGTGAATGTATTTAGTGCTGTATAAATAACACATGCCCAAATGTCAACACTCAGATGAATAACTGTCTCCAAAATCTTTTGTCCAGAATCTCTTGTGCTTTTACAATGCAACAATAAAATGTCATACTGGAAATATCCCTAAATGTCTTTTAACTTCACATTTGACAACCAGTCAATCACAACTTTACATTTATAGCTTTATTATGATTTCAAACATTATTTTGACATTAGGTATTAAAATAGAAACAAGCATATTGAACATTGGTCTCTAGATATGACTTGAGTCCCTCCTTCAATGTAGCTCTATGGGATTTGTTTTACTGTTTTATCATCTGCCAGGTAAAAGTAGTAAGTCTGATCTCTCAGAATAGCAGCTGCACAATGTGGTGCAATCATTTTCTTTTTCTTTAAGCGTTTTTGAAGATGTGTGTCTCAAGCGAAGCAGAATTGAAACAGAATACTAACTAAAATTCAGTCACTCTGTGATACACACAATTTTTATTCCATACTGTAAACAAATCCAATGATCAGTTGGATTGTATAAACACGGAATAATTATATGAACTACAATTACATAACACAGACTTCCTCAGCCATCTCATATCCAAGTCCTGTGAAATATTGCACGCAGATCGAGTCGAGGAAAACAAAATACTCTTTCCTGTCTAACAGATGTAATGTTTTATCTCTGAATGAACATTATGCACACTCCGGAGACTCCAGATTCTCTACGGACATTAAAACCAAATAAACTAGACAGAAGAAAAGTATAATTCAATATTTTATCTAATTATATCTATTTCAGCATGAGTTCTGATTAAATATTTCCAAAACACTCAAATGTTCAGTCGGATCACGTTCTTAAAGACGGTTCAATGTTGAGTAATGAACTGGCCATGGAGACTGTTAGGATCCATGTGCTGGAAGTTTATTAGAACACAAGCAAACAATCCAAATCGGCAGGCAAATAGAGATAGTCGTTATGCAGGAGGTATAATCCAATAAACCAAAGAGACAGTCCAAACAAAAGGGGTATCCAAATAGCAAAAAAAAAAAAAAAAAAAAATCCAGGAATCAGGCAAAGATCATAAACAATCAGCAATGGCAAAGGAAAAATGCTGGGTAAGTCAGGGTAAGCTGGCAATACTTCGGACAGTGGAAACAGCATGGTATTTATATAGTTCAGACAGGAAGTAAGTTTTAGTATTCAGGAGAGGGCTCCCTCTGGTGGTTGTTAGGAGGGGTAACAACCTTGGATGTTTAACAACTCCTGGTGTTCTTCTGCTGAGACGTCCCCTTGGTCATGGTGCTTGATGATCAGGACGGGCATGATGAAATTCTTGGATCAGGGACAGGTCCAATATATCCTTGGCAGCTAGCCATGATCTCTCCTCTGGTCCGTAACCCTCCCAGTCCACCAAGTATTGCGTCTGGCTCCCTTGTCGTCTTGAGTCCATGATCTCTGACCATATACGCTGGGGCTCCATCTACCTCCAATGGAGGTGGAGGATCAGAATCAGTGGTTCCGGAGCCAGACGCCAGGTGGACGGGTTTCAGCAAGGACACATGGAAGGAAGGAGAGATACGGTAATTAGCAGGAAGCTCTAAACGGTAAGTAAATGGGTTTATTTGACAGATAATTCTGAAAGGACCCACATACCTTGGACTGAGCTTCCTGCAGGGTAGCCGCAAATTTGAGATCCCTTGTGAACAACCAGACCCTCTGTCCCGGCTGATAGTTGGGATGGGGACGTCTCCACCGGTCAGCCTGGAAACGTTGATCTCTGACAGCTCGCTGTAACCGGACATGTGCACTGTCCCACACCCTCTCGCTTCGCCTAATCCAATCGTCCACCGCTGGCACCGTAGAAGGTTCTCCTGACCAAAGGAACATTGGGGGTTGGTAGCCCAGCACGCATTGGAAGGGGGTTAGACCCGTAGAAGTATGGGTGAGGGAGTTCTGTGCATATTCGGCCCAGGGCAGGAATTTGCTCCATTTCTCCTGTTCAAGGCTACAATAGCTTCGAAGGTATCTGCCAATCTCTTGATTCAGACGGTCCACCTGACCATTGGCCTGAGGGGGATAACCAGAGGGGAGACTCACATTAATGTCCAACTGTGGCAGGCCTTCTGCAAAAACTCGTGATGTGAACTGTGGACCTCGATCGGACACAATGTCCTCTGGTAATCCATTAGACCCTAAAGTCTTGGTGGAATAAAGCATTAGCAGTCTCCATGGCAGTGGGTAAACCCTTGAGACAGACAAGTCTACATGATTTGAAGAATTTAAAAAATAAATAAAAAGTCAATGATTGCCAGAATGGTAGTGTATTCATGGGAGTTTGGCAGGTCTGTGACAAAGTCAATGGACAGGTGAGACCATGGTCTTTTAGGTATGGGCAGTGGTTGAAGCAACCCCGTGGGCAGTTCTCTGGGGGTCTTGGATTGGGCACACACCTGGCAAGACTTCACATCATGAATCACAGATGGCCACCAGAAGGAATTACATACCAGAGTGATTGTTCTTTTGATGCCAGGGTGTCCTGTGCTCAAGGAAGTGTGGACCCATTGGATCGTCCTCTGATGTAGAGCTTGGGGTACGTAGTGCTTGATTGGGGGCCCAGTACCAACAGGTGCGTTATCCACAGTGGTGATGTTTAGGAAATCATTCAATGGTGGGTATGTCGAGTTCTTGTACAATCCCATGATTGAGATTAACAGCAGCCCCAGAATCCACCAATACTATAACACATCTTACATGATCACCAATGGAGATCTCAACAGGCAAGAGAAAAATGTTGGGTGATTTAATGTTCATAGTACTCACGTGCTGCCTTGACTCAGGGAACCATGATTTCTTGCGTGGGCATGCAGCATTGAGATGACTTGGTGAACCACAGTAAAAGCAAAGGTTTTTGTTGCGTCGTCGTTCCTCCATGGAAACATGAGTGCTTGGGTTCGGGTGATACAGTGGATGTCTGAGCCTGTACTGAGACTGTAGAATCTGGGGTGAAACATAACTGAGGCCATGAAGCATTCTGAAGGAGGTTACCAATCTTGATGGCCATAGTGATATTCAGAAAGATTCATACCTTCACCCTTGCAGGTTAGTTCCGTCCTGAGTTTCAGGTTTAGCCCCTCGCAGAAAACAGTCTTCAGAGCGACATCATTCCACCCACTCTGAGCAGCTAGTGTCCTGAACAGAACTGCATAATCTGCTGCTGATCGATGACCCTGGCATAGATGAAGTAGCTGAACAGAGATATCCTGACCGCCCACTGGATACTCGAAGACTTTGTGGATTTGTTGAACAAAGTAATCAAAGGAAACCTGGATTTGAGTATCTTTATTCCAAACAGCGGTGGCCCAATCGAGAGCTTTGCTGGTAAGCGGTGACATCATAAAAGAACAGTTCCTTGCATCTTGATGAAATGATTCAGGCTGATTTTTTAAAAATACCTTACATTGTTGTAAAAACCCCCACCATTTTTCAGCAGAACCATCAAACTTATCAGGGAGAGCAAAGCTTACCGGGTTAGAATGGGGAGCTGGCAGTGAGTGAATGTATTGTCAAACATTCATTGGCAGCTCGTAGTTTGTTCAGCTGGTCTTGGTAACCCCTTAATACCTCGCACTGGTGCACGAATGTGGCCTGGAGCTGTGAAACTTCCGCTGGATCCATGTTAGGCAAAGTATTCTGTAATGAACTGGCCATGGAGACGGTGTAAGGATCCATGTGCTGGAAGTTTATTAGAACGCAAACAAATGCAAACAAATGCAAATCGGCAGGCAAATAGAGATAGTCGTTATGCAGGCGGTATAATCCAATAAACCAAACAGACAGTCCAACAAGGCAAACAAAACAAAGGGGTATCCAAAAAGCAGAAAATCCAGGAATTAAGCAAAGGTCATGACCCTGCACTCTGACCCCAGCCTAGCTGGGATATGTGGATAAAAAAGAATTTCACTGTATATGTGCAAATGTATAATGTGTGATAAATAAATAAAAAAATAATAAAAAATAATAAACAATCAGCAATAGAAAAACACTTGGTAAGGCAGGGTAAGCTGGCAATACTTCACAACGTGACAGTGGAAACAGCATGGTATTTATATAGTTCAGACAGGAAGTAACCAATGAAGAAACGGTACAGAGTTAGTATTCAGGAGAGGGCTCCCTCTGGTGGTTGGTAGGAGGAGTAACAACCTCGGATGTTACAGGTTGAGCGTTTTATGATTTTAATCTCAATGAATAATTAAACTAATAACTTGTATTTTTCCTTGGAGAACTGAAGAAAGTGTTGCTTTAATTTTTGACTTCAGTCTTACATCTCATGTTGAATCAGGTTAAAATTAAAGATTAAAACATCAACATTGTTCATTCTCATCAGGACTGACAGTAACTTTCACCAGGACAAACTCTGAAATACATCAGATAATTCACTCTGAACAACACTGAACTGACAACAATGAATGAAACTTCTTCAGAGAGATCCAGTGACGATTGATGGAGATCTGAAGGTGTTTATCAGTTTAATTTATTTGGTTTTAATGTTCAAACTGTTGCTTCTGTGAGTTTTAGTTTTTCAATGCAATCCTCAGAATGCAGGACTGTTTGTGTGAAACTGTTGACAGTGTTGGGAAAGATACTCAAAAATGCAGCTAGCTAAGATACAAACTACTCAACCAAAAAATGAGTTCAGCTAAGCTAAAAGTTACACTTAAAAAAGTAGCAATCCTGCACTACAACAGATGCATCTAACAGACTGATTCACATGGAGTTTATCAAACTGTCATGACACAGTATACTGTCCTACAGTGATTCTCAAATGTATTTGGTCACACCCCCCTTTGAAACAACAAAAACCCCTAATCGAAAGTGATCAAAATATACAAGATTAACAGCATTTTCTTTCATCTTCACATCTCGTAAAAAGTTTTATTTAAAAATACTACTATAACTGAATGAAAAGTTGCACTTCACTGAAAAAGAATATGAATGAATGAACATTTGTCACAATGCCAACATTATTGTGTTATTTTGTGTTTACTTTCTGTATTGCATAAATACATAAAACATTAATGTTGTTTCTACACTTTCAAACCACACAAAAACAGAAGGAAATATAAATAAATAAAAAGTGATACTGCTGCACAGGGACGTGCACAGATATTTTGGAGGGCAGGGGCTCAAGTGCAAAAAAAGGGCGCTTCTCATAATTATTTATTTAAAACATTTTTTTAAAACAAAATGTTAAATGTATGCAGCCAAGCAACACAATTATGAATTGCCTGAACACATTAATGTATTGATCAAATACATTGTTATTATTATTGCTATTATAATTACACTTACCACGCACACGCGTGCACACACACACACAGAATAACTGATGGTGACAAGGACATAGTTTCACATTTGAGAGAGGGCTGTCTGTATCATGTAAAGATCTATCAGCATACAACAAACTAATAGAATGGATAGTTATTAGATGAGGAGCCTACGATCAAAATGATGAAGTTACTGTTTAAGGCAGGACACTTTTTTCATGTAGTGATCAATTTTGAGATTTTGGTCTATTTTGCTTCCATGTCTTCTTTTACTCTAATGGAAAGAAAACTTCCAAAATACACATTTAGACGGTGTTTGTTTTAAGCCTACTACCCTCCGTCTGTTTGCATCTGTAGATTTCTTCTAAATGAACCAAAACAAGCTAATCTGCATATTTAAACATAACATTTCAGGGGAACACTCTTGATGTAAGTCATTAACTGGGGAAGTTCAGTGGTGATATGCTTCAGTTATTTTGTTTATCCTATTCACCTGCAGTGCCTTGTCAAATGTATGCAAATTAGCGCATTTTAATTAGTTAACGCCTAATTTGCATATCAGTGTGGCGATTGTGATGACGTTATTAGACACAAAGTTTTACTGTATTCACCTGTAGTGTCTGCATTAAGTACAGTACATTTGCCTGTATGGCCATGATATATTGCCTTATCTAAACTTTAGCTAACTTATTACATTAGCTAGTAGCTCATGAGTCATGCATGTTAGCAAGACACAATAGTTAACTATATTTGTCTTTTGGCTAATTAGCTGTGAAGTCGAGGCACTGGTAGCTTAGTCTTTTGTTCATCACCACTCATCTCCACACAAGCCAAGAAAAACACAACTGGGATAGGAGCTGGGAGGGGCTGCTGCCTGTCTGTCTGCCTGTCTGTGTGTCTGATGTGCCGATGCTGCACTGCTGCGCGGAGATGCGGAGGGAGGGCATCGGAATTCGACTAAGTCTCATCTCCCGACCTGATATTTTGATTTTTTATTCAATAAATTTGTTTGACAGGGAAGCTGTGTGCAAACAGGAATATATATATATTCATTTATAAAAAAATTAAAATAAAAAAAGCACCCCAGAAAAAAGGGCACTTTCTCTCGAGGAAGAAAAAGGGCAGGTGCTCAAGCCCCCTGTGATGTCTATGTGTGCACGTGCCTGCAGTACAGTGGAAGTGAATGAGGCCAATCCGTAAATGCTAAAATACTCATTGTTTCATAAGTTAGACACAAGATGTAAACAATATGCATGTTAATGTGGCAAAGTGGCGAGGGGCAATACGGAAGTGGGACAGGTAAATTACTAGAAATACTGACTACGACACCCGGTTCCTATAAACGGGGAAAATTACTAACCCAATCAGAAAGGGCACACTGGTTTGCTGTTCCGAACAAAAGGGAGCAAGAAATGTGGTTCCAAAAATATCTCTTTATTTTTTAACATTTGGATAGGCAACTAAAAAGAAGAGAAGATAGTGTGGTGTTATCTGACACAGATTACAATATGCGTAATGTTTGCCTTTCTGGCTCACGCAAAGAAATGAAAATGAAAATGCTTCCGTTCATGCAGGAAGAAGCTTGCAAGAATACCTTTTCTTTTTGTTTGCCGTCTCATCCATTTTATCACGTTACTGTCTCGACGACGTTTGCGCGCCACTGCAAATGTCAACGTTCGGACGAAGGAGCATGAAGTAGTCTATGTAGCTACGTAACATTCTTCTTCTTGCAATTGTTGGCGCTTCAACTGCAAAATCGAACTGTGGCTTTCAAGCAGTTCACGGGACCTTTAATGCTGCCTTCACATGCTATCAGAATTATCGTAGATATGAGTTTTCTACTTGGAAATTGCACATGAACGCTCTCTCAAGTCATATTTACGACTGGGAAACTTGGAGATCATTTCCAAATTGGTTGAAGACGTAAACTTTCAACATGGAGGAGGAGAGGACAGGTTCAATACTGAATGTCCAATAGCACATGAAAGCAGCGAGACCTGTTTGATTTTGTTGTGTTGAAAACTTAAATATCTGTTATCATTTCAGCACCTCCTCCACTGTTGATGTTCCTGCTGATCCTCTCAGTGGGGCGATTTACTCAAGGGCAACAAGAAACATTGAAAACGATCCAAGTGGTGAATAATCCTAAATGTTCACCATGAATGATGACCGGAAAAGAAGACAATTTGCTGAAAATATCATGTTATTCAGTGATATAGTAACAGATGCACTGAAAAATATATTTTAACTGTATGTATTACTCTTTTTCATGTTGTGCCTCATTCCTACAGGAATTTAAGCATATGTCTGTCCTTGACTGAGCAGAGAGAAAAAAACAGTAAATATGTCTGAGCTGAGTCATTAAGTCCACAGACTCCACCCACACAGAGAACTGTTCCTGCTTTCATGTAAAAAACAAGGAAGGAAACTTCATGAAACATCGACATACAGGTATCTCATTTCTTTTAAAGACCCTCTTTATGTTTGCTCTATGAAATGTTAATATAAGATACAATACAAAAGATGAGTTTAGTTTAATAATAAAGGGTGATTAATACCTTTATAAGCTAAAACCTCAGTCAGTTTCACTTTCATCTTTTGTCACAGAACCATCTCAGTTTCAAAAATCTCTTGAGCATAAATATATAAGCATAAATATTTGCTTCAGTTAATGCTAATTGTTAAATGTAGCAAGTACAGTTGTACCATTTAAGAGATTTTGTGGAGCGTAAACAATATGAATTTAGAATTATTGCATAAATTTGACATGTAGAGGCAGAACAAAAGCTTTACATCATGTTGAACACACATTTCTTAAAGTGTTTTTTATTTCTTTATGGAATCAAGGATCAGTGGACTTAATTACTCAGAAATACAGCAAGATTCAAATAAATACAATCAGCAGTTGAAGACTAAAGAGAGAGACGGAGAACAGGAGAAGAAACAAAATATCATCATGTCTGACACTGAGAGCAAAGGTGAGATATAATCTACATCAATGTTCAGGAGGAGTATGTTCATGTTCAGTTTCCTAAAAGAAAAAGTACTCTTTTAAGTCTAGCTCTCGCGTTGGTGAGTCCTATTCAGAAACGATCACCCCTATGCCCTATTTCCTTTGAAGACAATTACCCCCACTGTGAGAGCTTCAGAGGGGTGAAAGGTGATACCGGTCAGTCAGAACTCACTTTTTTTAAGTGATTCTTATCAGACAATCTGTTTGGAATGACCCTACTTCATGGACTGTGCTCCCTTCGAAGTGCCCTGCGAAGGCTTGATCAGTGGCAGTTAGAACACAGCCAGACACGCTGAACGTTGGAAGGGGAGGGTCATTCGAAGAAGCATTTGATTGGACAGAAAGTCTGAAGTGCAGATTGAGTCATTAAAATGTTTGATCCGTATTGGAAGAGACAGAGTGCAGATTTTAAATGCTTATATCTTCTGGAAATGAATTTTGTCAACTAGCAAATATCTCTATTAGACCTTAAAGTTAATAGATATAGACAAAAAGCAGCAAAACTTTCATTCTGATTTCACAGGATCTGTAAGTACCACATTTATTTAGTTCTTATCAGCAGCATCATTTTCAAATAAGAGCAGGTAAAGAGACATTAGAAGGCCATATACTACATCTAAGAAAACGTCAACCATATTTTTTTACACCCATCGCTGCCTGAAAGAACTGTTCAAAACATTTATATTGATTTCTGTTTGTATTTGTAGCTGTGATGTTCCCCAGTGTAAAACTTTTGTTTTCTGCAGTGACTCCTGTCAAAAAGCCTACTGTTAGGAAAACACGGAGCAAAGGACTTCCCCCTTTAAGTAAGTCTTTGGATAGATAAACATGAAGTTATGAACAGTATATGGAAATTATGGGCTGTTTTATTGCTTACAAAACAGATGTACCGAATTTAACCTAACATGTCACGTGTGTTCTGTGTTTTACATTTTTATATTTCACAGTGAGGATTGTTGTGCTGGGGCCGAATGCTTCAGAAAACAGTCGAGTGGGAAACTTCCTGTTAGGAAGAGCAGCGTTTGAGACTGAAGAACCTCCAGATGTTGTAGAGAGAGTTGGAGGAAAACACATGACAGTCATCAACACTCCAAACATCTCACTCCATCAGATGACACAGAGAGTGAGAGAGTGTGTGTATCTGTCTGCTCCAGGACCTCATGTGATCCTTCTGGTACTGAAACATGATCAGTGTTCAAGAGAAGAGAAAGAGTGTGTGGAGATTCTGCTCAACTCTTTCTCTCACAGTGTTTTTCAACACACCATGATGATCACCACACAAGAGTCACACACTCAAGTCAATGACATTATACAGGAAATCATTGATAAATGCAACAACAGACACTTCAGACTGGAGAGAAACAGCACTCCTGCTCAACTGATAGAGAAATGTGAAGAGATTGTACACAGTAATGGAGGACAAAATCTGATCTGTACTGAATATGAAAGTTCACAGTATTTCACAATGGAACAACAGGACAGAGAAAGAGGTGAGTGTGAACATATTTGTTTTAATTTTATTTATTTGTTATTATTATTATTTTTGTTTCACTATGCCATTTAAACTATTTGTTTCAATAGAGCTGTTCAGGTTTTAATCCATAAACCAGGAAGAGAATTCACTATGGGATCCCTCAGGAATTTTCTATGTGTTTTTATAAATGTTTATGTTGTCAATAAGTTGTTACATAAGAATGTTTGGGTTATGAATATGTGCAGTTTATGTTGTAGAAAAAAATGTCCAAGTATCGTCAAGTAATGTTTACCACAGACCTTATTTTACTCATAAATTTAAACCCCATTATTTTTATTTATTTATATATATTTATTTCTCCCCTTTTCCCCCCAATTTGGAATGTTAAAATTAATCAATTTATACTGTCCTTATTCTACATTATTATGTAGGGAAATTTATAAAGGAATTAGTCGTGTTCGACAACCATTATAAATTAGATAAATGACAAATAACTAGATTATTTGTATGAATAAAATTCTCCATCATTAAAATTGTAATACAACATCTCATTGTATCTGCTCACAATTTCTATTGTAAGGAATTAGCTTTAATAAGGGAATTATGGTTAATTCACTTATTGGAATAATATTATTCTCATGGCTTATTGAAAATAATATCACACATAATTAGGTATAGCTTTGAAGCTAAATCTTTTAGAAACAGGGATAAGATTATTTATCATAATATACCACAGTCAAATTATCTTTAAATACAGACAAACTTTATTGCTGTTCTAAACATGAATACTAATCTAACACATATAACATGAAACAGGTTGGTGAGTAGTGACAGGATGATAAATAAATGATCAATACAGAGAAAGTGAACTTTATGGAGTCTGTTGACAATGCCTTAAGAACCATTTATCCTTCTTTGAGTCTACATCGATTTGCAATCTGATTTCCCAAAGTATTGAATTAATGTACCAGCACTTTGAGCAAAAGTCTGGAGATGTACTTGCGTGTCGTTGCGTTTGCTTGTGTTGCGTTCCTTGCGTTGCGTTTCCTCGTGTTGCTTGGTTCTTTGGCGTTTGTAGAAAGTTCGTTTTCGTCGATGTCTTGGACTCTGTAATGATCGTTGATGGTTGTTGTTTCGATGGATGTTGAAGTGGGTTTTGAGACGAGGCCTTCCGTGAGGAAGACCTGCGGCTCCCGTTGTGTGTGTGAACCGTAGTGCAAAGAGTGAGGGGCTTCCTCGAGACTTCTGTCCCGAGTTTTCCTGGACTCTACATGGCACGGTTGATCAGGAAGCTGCAGGAGACCACGAGGGAAGAAGAGGAGGAAGGAGCAGAGGAGCTGAGGAAGAGAAGAGAAGAAGAGAGTGTTCTTCCTGTTTTGGAGACATTTGAACTGAGATTGGCCGCACCTCCAAAGGTGTCCTGAACCAATCAGAAGTGGCTTTTCAAAGTCACGTGTTCGACTGGTCTGTCCTTTTCAAAGTTGACTTATGGTCCTTTGTTCTGGATTCTTACAGGCTTCCCACTCAAAAACGGGCATGATTAATCATAAACTTTCATATCTTATATGGTGATACGGTGCAGGAGACATGACATTCGTTGTCATCAACATTCTCTACGTAAACAGGCAAGCACTTACATACTAAATGTGACATACTTTCATGACTATTATATGTGTAAGTAACAAGACCTGAAAATCCCTGATTACAAATCATACTGGTTAATTCATTGGTTTTACAACATGGATAATACATTACACATTATGAGAAACCTGATTGTCGGGGTATTTTATAAGGTTTAAAATAGTTATCATTCTTAGTAGAATGAGATGAGTCACAAGATTAAATGATTATACTTACTGATTTGTTAATTAGAAGTGATTACAAATCACTACACATATATTAAAAGGTACACTGGCTATAATCATTAATTTGTCAACTCTAACAGTGATCACAGGTCATAAAGTCATATTTAGAATTATCTAGCAAGGCTAGGTAATTGTGTACATTGTGGGATTCCCTTTTAGCTGCTGTCTGCAGAATAATGAGGATCTCATGACTAATTATCGTCTAGAATAAAGAGTCATAAAATTTGCGTTGGTTTTGTTCATTGTAATTCAAGAGAATCTGTGTGGAAGTTCAGAAGGTCATGCTGAGGGGCCTCTCTGACCAGTGACCCTTTTTGCTTTAAATCATGCTGTTTCAGTCTCTTTGAAGAGATGGTCTTGATAGCAGTGCGATCTGGACAAGTCTCTTTTGTTCGTTTTATTGACCAGATGTGAGCTTAGCTAGGCTTTTTGACGCCTTAGCCAACAGATTTATGATGTTGAGGAATTCCCGGGTTATAGGGTTGTGTTTTAAGTCATATGACTGCGATCCTCCTGCATCTAATATCCTACAAGCATCACGTCCGTGAGTTTTTAGAGCTAGAAAATTAGGTGCACTATCCAGACTGCTCTCTGGTGGTTTCCTTCCGGACCGGTCTGAATAGTGCACTGAAGGAACTGATGCCTCCGGCTGATCCTCACTGGATGCTCTGCAAATATGTGGAGAAAGCTCTGGAACTTTGCGGATCCCTTTACACGGTGGATTATGGTGGGAACCCCAGGCCAAAACCTGCATCTCCTGCTCCCTCGTCCAAGCCTTCCACGGCTCCTTGCTCCAAGCCAGCGCCCACGCCTGCCATGGCCAACGAGCCAGGGCCCACGCCTGCCACGGCCAACGAGCTGGAAGCCTTGTCCATCCCAGAGCCAGCGTTGCCAGCCTCATCCGTTCCAGAGGCAGCATTGCTAGCCTCATCTGTCCCAGAGCCAGCATTGCCAACTTCGGCCATCCGAAGGAGGAGGAGGAGAAGAAAGGCTTCTGTTCCCAAGTCTCTTCCCATGTACACGACCCAGGAGGCTCCGCCGCCTGACCCAGTCCCTATCCTGTGGCTGCCTCCCAGTCCTCCTGACCCTGTCTCAGCCCTGCGGCTGCCTTCCAGGACTCCTGACCCAGTCCCCACCTTGAGGTCATCTCCTTGGTCTCCTGGCCATCCGCCTGATCTGCTCTGGTCTCCTTGGTCTCCTGGCCATCTGCCTGATCTGCTCTGGTCTCCTTGGTCTCCTGGCCTCCTGCCTGATCTGCTCTGGTCTCCTGGACACCTGCCAAATCGGCTCTGGTCTCCTTGGTCTCCTGGCCATCCTCCTGATCTGCTCTGGTCTCCTTGGTCTCCTGGCCATCAGCCTGATCTGCTCTGGTCTCCTTGGTCTCCTGGCTGCCCGCCTGATCTGCTCTGGTCTCCTGGCCACCTGCCGAATAGGCTCTGGTCTCCTTGGTCTCCTGGCCGTCTGCCTAATCTGCTCTGGTCTCCTTGGTCCTCACTCCCACCAGCTCTGCCTCGGTCTTCTGAGCCCCCAGCTCTACCTCAGCCCTCTGAACCTCTCTTTTTTTCTATGAAGATATAAGCTAGAACAGTGGTTCCTAATCTTTTTCTCTTGAAATTCCTTTTACTTGTCAAAGTCTATTCATGAGTATAATGATGGATAAATATAATATGATTATAATACAATGACTTTTTAAAATGCGCATTCCCTGACATGCTGCAGGATTTTTCAACCACAAAAGACATGATGCTTAAAAATTTAGAGCAGTTGACAGTTCTACAGGTATACTGTTTTGGTGATTATTGACGCAGAGTTTTGCAGCCGCTTAATATTCTCATTATAAAGCGTGAAATTCCAAAAAGGTATTCAAGTTTTAAGAGGCTTCTGCAGAATTGCAGTGTGTTATGATGTTGCCGAAATTCCGTTAATTCTTAAGATCCAAAACTCACAAGCACTTGGCCACGCGACAGTCAGCACACCTCAGAATATGTTTGGTGCGTTTCATCCTGATGCACTTCTTCATAGAGGCTCTGGTTGGTAGAGTTTGGCTACAGTTGCCAGGGTGTCAAGGTCTTTGGATAGTTTTATTTTTTATGTTAATATTCTGCTTATATCATGTTCAGTTAGACGAGGATGCTAACATTTTGTCTTACTGGTATCGTGCATTTTATTGATCTTTGTCCGCTTTAAAGCTTATTTCACCGCATCTCCATATTTTTTTTCTGAGAATCATGTGCATTAGCGCCATGTTTTTAAGACATCCATCATTTTGTCATTATTCAAAACATTGTCCACCATTTTGACAGATTAAAAACCAGCAAGATACTCCGCTTAAACCATCTTTGCGGGGTAGTCTTTACTCTTGGTCTCCGTGTGCATGTGAAAGAGGAAGATTAGAGCACTCACACAACAGTCATGCAAGTAAAACAAGTCACTTTTAATGCTAAAATAACTAACACATCTCTTTTAAAAGTACTTTGAATATGAGGCAATATGCGTTAGGGAGTTTTTTTCTAATGATAGGCTGCAATAAGTTCATAAGCTTAGGTGTTAGATCAGCTACATCTGTGCACCCAAATAATTTTCCACATTTGGACGCAGTAATTTTCGCTTGTAATGTACAGGTCTGCTTCAAGAACTTAACCTTGTGCAAACCCTGTAAACAGTGTAGAAAAAAGTGCAGTTGGGGTAAAATCAAACGATTGTGAGATTATGATGTTTGATGAGTCATTTAATTTATGATAACATGGATGGAAAGCGGAAGACTAGCCTGGTCTTTTCTGGCTTGTAGCCCAGAGTAATTGATTTTAATGGCAGTTGTAAGGCATTTCTTCCAAACAATGCTTCAACAGAAAGACAATGCGGCTAGCCCAGGCATTTCCTGATGTAACTTTTGGACTTGGTGTCCAACTTTGCCACTGCCGTTGCGGTAAATTCACACATTTTTAAAGGCCACATGAGGCGATGCAAATTGGTAACACCCAGGGGTGTTTCAACCCATTTTGAAAATGTGTGCTTAAAAAATAACATAAAATTGATTGTAAATCATAATTTTAAATTAATCCTATCAGCTGTTGTAGCCAAGTACATTCAACATGTTTACTGAAACGTAAAAATCTAGTTAAAGATTCTTAATGCATGTTTTCCATTTTTAATAATCTCTTCAACTTCTAATAATAAACTCTCAGCTTCACAATATGACCTCTTCAGTGTCACAATAATAAAACAGCTTCACAGTAATAACTCTGGGGACCCAGGCTCTCTCTCTCTTCTACTGGTGGTGTGGCTCTTTTATGCTGCTCTCCCCATGCTCACTGAAATTAGAGACAGGTGTTAGACATAATTTAGCGCCCTTACCGCTTTCTCTCTCTCCGGAGAGATGCTTGACCACGCCCCCGCTGCCACAAATATATTTATTATAGTCATAATATTATTATGACTTGCCATGAAACCGGGTTGTTTTTGTCCATTTTTTCTCTAGTACTCTCTTGTTCTGCCTGTAGGTATCTTAAATACAATACATTTTAATTTCAATAGAAATATTTTTTGTCTTGTTTTAGGCTTAGGAGAAAACACAGATTATGTGAGGATTGTACTGCTGGGAAAAACTGGAGTTGGGAAGAGTTCAACAGGAAACACAATCTTAGGAAAAGAAGCGTTTATAGCAGAAGAATCTTCTGACTCAGTAACCAGTGAATGTCAGAGAGAAACAGCAGAAATCAATGGCAGACACATCACTGTGATTGATACTCCCGGACTGTTTGATACTGAACTCAGTCGTGAGATCCAGAGAGAAATCACTAACTGCATCTCAATGTCACTGCCTGGACCTCATGTGTTCATTATTGTGTTGAATATAGGACAACGTTTTACTCAAGATGAAGCGAAATCAGTGAAGATCATTCAGGAGATGTTTGGTGAAAACTCTTTAATGTATACAATGGTGCTCTTCACCAGAGGAGATTATCTCAAGAAAAAAAACATTGAGCAGTGGCTGGGAAAACCAGGATCTGTCATTAGAAACCTGATTGAACAGTGTGGAAACAGATTCCATGTGTTCAATAATAATGAGACTAGAGATCACACACAGGTTTCTGATCTACTGGAGAAAATAGATGCCATGGTGACAGCAAACGGAGGCAGTTACTACTCATGTAAGATGTTCAGACAGATGGAGAGAGATCTACAAGAAAAACTAATTAACATACTGATGGAGAAAGTCGAGAAACTGAACAGAGAGAGGGAACTCTTGACCAAACATGAACAAGAGATGAAAAGAGAACGAAAGAAACTTAAAAATGAAATTGAGCAGATGAGGAAAGAAAAGAGAAAGCTAAAGCAGAAAAAGAAAATCACGACAAACAGATGAACAGTATGGAGAATGAAAGACAGCAACATGAGAAAGAGATGAAGACAAGAGAAGAACAATATAAAACAGAAATGAAAAGAGAACGAGAGGAATGGGAGAGACAGAAACACGATGAAAAGCAGAGAAGAGAAGATGAGAAAAGGATGGAAGACAAAAAACAAGTTTGTGATGAACAGAATCAGAGACATAGTAGTGAAATGGAGGGAATTATGAGAGAGAAAGAGAGAATAGAAGAAAATAAACAAAAACAACAAGAACAAGTGGAGAAAAATGAACTGCAAGTGCAAGAAGAGAGAAACATGAGAGAAGAGCAACAAAAGACTTCTGAAGAAAAGCTGAATCTTACTGAAGAACAGAGAAAAGTTGAACTAGAGAGAAAACAAGTAAAGTGGAGAGAGGAGATGAAGAAGATCTGGACTGAAAAACGTACTTCAGTGAAGGTGAGTTTTAGCCTTTCATGGTTGTTGTTGTTCGTTGTAGTACTTTGAATTAGTAGTTATAATAATAGATTAACCCTCTAACCACACCACCACTTAGGCCACGCCCACACTAATGCATTTTAGTTTGAAAACGCATCTTTTTATCTTCATTTTGACCTTTCATCCACACTGAGACAGCACTTTTTTGTGAAGTAAAAACAGAGCTTTTTGAAAAAGCACTGTGAATAAATTTAGAATCACTGTCTTTGTGTTGTAGTGTGAACTGGGAAAATGGGGGAAACAGACACATTTGAAAACAATGACGCGTTTGTTGTCATCTGACACAGTCATGTGATCCATTCAACCCAAAACAATCAAGATGGCGGCCCAAGTTGTGCCTGCGATCCGCTGTGATAATGTTGTTAAAGATAAATGTTACTTTGTACAATCTTCACATTGCATTCCTTGTAAAGGGAACTGAAGTTTACTCGGAATTGCTTTCCAACAGCGGAACACGAGGATAATCGCATTTCAGACCGTGCATGGAATTTTTCACATATGCAGTGGGGGGATTTAAGCATCTTCAGTGTTTGTTTTAGTGTGTTTCAGTGTGAACGGCCAACATTTGGAAAACGCCAGTGTGGATGGAGAGTGTTTTTAAAATGAAAATGCTGTTTTCAAATTCATCCGGATTAATGTGGACGTAGTCTAAAGAAATTAAAGACAACTGTTCTTTCTCAAGACTTTGAGTGCTTTGTGTTGTTTTCATTTCTTCAAGGTCACAGCATCCAGGAGACTAGATACAGAATACAGCAAGTGGACCTGGAGTCTTCGGAGTACCATGCTGGAAATTGAGAACAAACTACAAAACAAAATAGAAAATGAAACAATTCATGAGATTCAGGAAACAGATCTTGAAAGAGAACTAAATGAGAAAAGTGAAGAAATGAAAAACGTAATGTCTGATTTCTTTGAGAAAGAAAAAGATAAAGAAATACTGATTCAGTGGAAAACTTCAAGAAAACTTCAAGAAAACATAGTGAGAGAAACAAAGAGGAAATTAAATGATATTCTTCAGCAGCGACACCTGAAGAAAAGGACTGATGCTCAGAAGACATATCATGAAAACACTCTCTTTGAAATAAGCAAAGAACTTGCCTTAAACCTCAAAGACAAAGCAAATGATGAAGAAACACTGAAGAAAGAGTTTGATTCCTTTTGGGAACATTGTGTGGATGAGATCATCACAGACACTCCTCCAATCAAAGACATTGACATATTAAGAGATGTGAAACATCTCCTCAGTGATATCTATACAAGTACTCCTGTAGACCCCTGCAAGGAGAGCAGAGATGTTTCCTCTGTGCGTAGTTATTCAGATTATGTACGGTCAAAGAAATACGATAGTTTTACAGGATATGCTATAAAATCCAACAATCTTGTACCAGCTGTAGATAAATATTGGGAGTGTTTCACTCTGTTTAATGAAGCTGAAACCCAAATAAGAATGTTAGTCAATGAAATTGCTCAGGAAACAGACAAAATGATCATGTCATTTAACATTGCAAAGATGGGCTACAACATCAGCTACATTCATGAACTCACAGAATACATCAAGGCAAGATTAATAAAATATCAGAAAGGACCAGAGAGATATGTGTTCACAAATGAATTCTTCATGGATTTGGTGCTTTCTATCTGTAAAAGAGCAAACAAGACATTCACTGACCAGCACAAACTGTTCAGAGACGCCAATGATCCTGTAATATATTTTGAAAGGAAAAGAGAAGAGTACTACAGTGTTTTCCAGAAATGTTGTCATGGTTCAACATCAGCTGCTGTATTTGGTGAGATCATCTGTCAGAAACTGAAAGAGCCCATCGAACAGAGTCTCTACAAAAACACTGCGATAGATTTAGCAGATGAAATGAGGACAAACTGTGAATCACTGAATGGAAACAGATCTAATCTGGAGAAACACATCCTGAAGACACTGGCAGAAGAGGAGGATTTTGACAAATACATGAACTACATTCATAATCCCAGAGATCACTTCAAGAGTTTCATCAGAGATGAAGTCAGTCAGTACATCACTGATAAGTTCAGTGTCAGTGTTCTGCCCAAGATGATGAAGAACATGAAACTCCTGCAGCAGAAGATCATGGAAGCAGCTCATGAATCTACTGAACATGTTAAAGTGAACAGTGGAGATGTTGAAGCAGCTCATGAATATGTTAAAGTGAACAGTGGAGATGTTGAAGCAGCTCATGAATCTATTGAACATGTTAAAGTGAACAGTGCAGATGTTGAAGCAGCTCATGGATATTTTAAAGTGAACAGTGCAGATGTTGAAGCAACTCATGAACATGTTAAAGTGAACAGTGGAGATGTTGAAGCAGCTCATGAATCTACTGAACATGTTAAAGTGAACAGTGCAGATGTTGAAGCAGCTCATGAATCTATTGAACATGTTAAAGTGAACAGTGCAGATGTTGAAGCAGTACATGAATCTACTGAACATGTTAAAGTGAACAGTGCAGATGATGAAGCAGTACATGAATCTACTGAACATGTTAAAGTGAACAGTAGAGATGTTGATTTGTGGTTGAAGTGTTTCACACAGAAGCTCTCAGATGTGCTGATTCTCTCTGAAAAAGACTTCAGTGGAGTGAGTCGTGATGATGTTGATATCAAACTACTAGAAGATGTGATCAGAAAAGAACTTCCTTCAGTTATATCTGACATAAGCAGTAAATTTAGTTCAGGATCTTTTCCAGTGAAGCTGAACTATAAGTACAGACCAGCTGAGATTCTGATTGATCACTTCTGTCAGTGCTGTTGGGTTCAGTGTCCTTTCTGTAATGCCATCTGCACCAACACAATAGAAAAACATGATGGAGATCACAGTGCTCCTTTACATAGAGTGGATGGAGTTAATGGCACATATTACAGTGGAACAACAAATGTTTCTGTTATCATCTGCACATCAGCAGTAGCAAGTGATCGATCTTTTCATCCAAAAGGCCAATATCACTCAGTCCTCTGGAGAGAATACAGAAGAGCAGGAGGAGTTTTTGCTAAATGGAGCATCACTACTGACGTCTCTGAACAGCCGTACTGGAAGTGGTTTATGTGCAGATTCCAGAAAGAGCTGGAAGAATACTACAATAAAACATTCCAGGAGAATGGAAAGATCCCAGACAACTGGAGAAAATACTCAAAACAGGATGCTATTGACAGTTTAGATGAATACATGTAATGGAGAATATGAAACATGACACTCTCCTAGCTTCTTTATAAAGATAAAGTTTGAAATGAGTTTCTCACTTTAGTGACTCTGAACACATCTGTACATCAACAGAGAAGCATTTTACAGAGTAGACTAGTGAGAAAAAAAAATATTACAATAATTATTGTAATGTACTTACAAGATGTATTTGATTAGCAGAGAATTCACTTATTGTTAAAATACATTGAAAACTCTGTGTAAGGATTACGCTGGTGACCACTAGGAGTCACCATGAATGTATTTTGTTCTCTCTGTGTCCTTTGATGCATTTTGGGTTTTGTAGTTCCTTTGCCTTGTCTTTGTTCATTGGTTCTTGTGCTTATTCGTGTCCGGTGTTCCTCGTTCCCTCCTTAATTCCCTGTGTATATAATCCCTGTGTTCCCCTGTTTTCATGGTCAGTTCTTGTCCATTTCTGGATGTGTCTAGTATGAGTTTCAGTTCTTGTGTTGGCTTTTGTATTTTGCTCACTCTATAATAAACTGCACTTGGATCCACAACTTCGGTCTCCGAGACTCCACTATGTTACAGTTTGCCAAATGCAATAAATAAATAAATAGAGGTGGCTCCTCTGCCTCATATTCGTAGAAATTAACCCTGTGAAGTGAATGTATTTAGTGCTGTATAAATAACACATGCCCAAATGTCAACACTCAGATGAATAACTGTCTCCAAAATCTTTTGTCCAGAATCTCTTGTGCTTTTACAATGCAACAATAAAATGTCATACTGGAAATATCCCTAAATGTCTTTTAACTTCACATTTGACAACCAGTCAATCACAACTTTACATTTATAGCTTTATTATGATTTCAAACATTATTTTGACATTGGGTATTAAAATAGAAACAAGCACATTGAACATTGGTCTCTAGATATGACTTGAGTCCCTCCTTCAATGTAGCTCTATGGGATTTGTTTTACTGTCTGCCAGGTGAAAGTAGTAAGCCTGATCTCTCAGAATAGCAGCTGCACAA